>NC_056737.1:321590943-321698977 GCF_019279795.1 Protopterus annectens | reverse complement strand
ATATATATATATATATATATATATATATATATATATATATGTATGTATACCACATACACAACTCATACACATATATTTATATAGTATGTCTATATATATATATATATATATATATATATATGTAGATATATATATATATATATATATATATATATATATATATATAGTGTGTGTGTATATGCTAATATAACCAGAATCAGATAAGACCATCACCAAAGAGAGGTCAGACATCTTTGGGTCCCACTGAAAGTGCAGAGTTTCTGGTCCCACAGCATGTCAAGTTGAATGTAAATCAGAAGGAGCTACTTTCAATTTACCTGGCCATAAAAGCTTTTCCGTGGAACTTATGCCTAGGGACCCTGCAGATCTAGACAGACAGTACTACAGTGATGCAGGTAAAGCAACAAGTGGGAACTTTGTCATAACTTTTGTTGAGCCTTTCCATGCAAATATGAATGCTAGCTTAAGGAATCTGGCTGACTCTCATAGCCTGTTATATTTTTGGCCAGAACAATACCTGGCAGATTCTCTAAGCAGGGACCTTCTAGAGTCCAGTAAATGGATGAAGGAGAGATAGGTCTTTCTGAATCTAACTATACAGTGGGGAATTCCCTCTCTAGACCTGTAACCTTTAACCGAGCAACTTCAGAACTTCTGCGCCAGAGCACAACTAACAGGGGCTTTGAAAATAGATGCATTCTATTTCTCATGAGCACACTGGTTTCTGTATGCATACCCTCCCTTACCCTAGTCCCTAGGGTACTGGCAAATCAGCGGAGATGGACCCATCCTGATCCTTGTGGCCCCATTTTAATTGAGACAGCACTAGTTTTCCCTCCTCCTGAGGTGAGATTCCGAACCATACAGCAAAAAGTAGATCTCCCCGACAAAGTCAAGGGATCATTTTCAGCCCCTACAAAACACAGTAACATAGGCTATATCTCCAGAGATAGAGCAGGTTTCACTACCTCTGTCCTGCAAAGTCTTATTTCTTAAGGTCATATACGAGTCTCACTCAGCATTTAGCTTTATGAGTCCTCTCAAGAATCTGAACTGCAACACATGACTGATTTTAAAGAACGTTGTGTAGTTGTGTTTTGCTTTCCGTAATTGTACATGTTCGAGTAGATCAGTATTGTAGTTCATACTCCCACCCTTTAACCCCTCTATGTGCTAACCATTTGCCTCCCCTTGCTGGTTGCAAGGAGGAGAGAATTTTTCTGCAGGTTGGCCTCTTGGCTTCGTCATCCCATTTTCACCTCTCATGTTTTTTCCTCTTCCTCACTTAGATTCAGACAACTGGGGAGGTTGTGCATTGCTCAAGCATCAGACTGCTCTATCACTGCTTTGAAAGACCTTAAGATGATGCAGGTAGATGGCAGCCTTATATGTCTAGACGTCAGTCTTTGAATGTCCTTCGGCTAGGAATGATTCTGGAAATCGGGCTGGATGTTGGCTTCTGCATGGTAAGAAGATCCAAGAGTCTGTACTACAACAATGATCTCCTCAAACATTTACAATTATTTTAAGTGGAAATTGAGCTATACTTTCTAGCTTGTGTTCCCTGGTGGTCTACACCTTCCAAACGTCTGATGGACTCTGATTTCTTTGAAGAGTTAGAGTATGGTGAGGAGTAATTGAATTACTCCTCTCAGATCACTCTTTCCTTATACTGGGGTCAAAGGAAGAGGAGTCACTTTCTCCTGACTCTTCTATGGAAAACTTGTCCTTTGGAGATACAGTGGTTTGTATGATGGACACTTTAAATGAGACTGTTCCCAGGTTTCCAAACAAAAAGGTGCTGTGAACTCTTGCAAATTGATTCTCTTTGACCTTCTGCAGTCCCTCTAATGCTGGCAGCCCTTTTGGAATCTTTCACTGTGGCTTTTCAAGCCCCTGATTCTCATTCTCCTGCCTCTAAGAAACCGGACAGGTTCTATAAAGTCCCTGAAACTGAAATGTTTTGTTATAAAACCCTTTTCTCTGATCCTTTTACATCTGTAGCCACTGTTGCTGTCCTCTTCTATGCTTTTACCTTCTGATTAGGACAGTCATGCCATGGACAGATATAATAAAGTATATACCTCTGCTACCTCAGCTTTCAGGGCTATTAATTATCAGACCCATATGCCTGATTGTCCTCGCTGTTCTCTCCTAACTTTGGGGCATCTGGCTGATATGCCTGATTCAGAGGGTATGATTTATTACATTTCCCTTTTGAGCTTGGTTTCTCAGGTGGAGCTTCATTCTGTTACATGCAGTTATTATGCTGCTGAAGCCTCCTATGTGGCAGCTGCATCTGGATCTGTTATGCCTTCAGTTCTTAAAGATGGAGCTGATGTCCTCCCCATTCTGCTTTACTTATGGGTCTCTTATCTGATCCTCAGATCCGACTCAGCCATCTCCCACAGAATTAGCCTCCAGGCTCAAGCTCCTCCCCTACCCATAATCCTCTACCTCCAGCCCAACCTCTTGTGATCTTGTTTGCCGCTGGTGTGCCCAGGTGTGATTTCTAGGCTCAGGTAAGTTTTCTGTCTTTTTTGGATAAATTTTGCTATTTTTGCTCTTTCAAAATTAATCTAGCTTCTTTGTATTAATAGTGTTATTTGTCTCCACCCCTCCTGTCTTGTTTTCAAGGCATTAGGCTTTCCTATTCTCTTCTTCTTCCTTTTTGTCTTCGTGCTTTGGCCCTTCTTTCTTCCTTTAAAAAATTTTTTATTAGCTTCAGCAGTTGTAGATGTCCTTCAGGAATGCAACTGCAGTCATAACATATGGGTTGTCCTGCCTCAGGCAGCCCTCAGTCGGCTGGATTCCATCTTCTTCAGTCTTTCTTGCCGCGCAGTGCCCGAAGCAGAAGCAGTTCGCAAGTGCCGGTCTGTCAGCTCCTGTGTTTTCAGTACCGAAGTCATCTAAAAGCTAAGTACTGCTAGGGGAACATTTTTCTTGCCTCAGCCGATGTCAGAACAAATTGAGAAAGTTAATAATTGTTTGTCTTGTGGTAAACAAATACCTCATAAGGACTTGCTTTCTTATTGCCTCCCTTGCCTGGGCCCAGACCACAACGTCTCAGCCTGTGCTACCTGTGCTTGCTTTAATAAGCGCACTCTCAGGCGCCGGGCAGAATTTGCCGACGACTTTTTCGGCGAATCTTTCGCTTATTTCATGCCGTCGGAACAACCGACAACTCAATCTACCAAAAAACGAAAGGACCGGGACCGACATCCTTGGCCCACGTCCTCCACCGATGCTCCTCCTAAACCCTTCGCGAGTGCTTCGGTCCCTTCGGAAGCGGTAATTCAACCGCTCCAGGCCGACAACACAGCGTTAACACTTCCTTCGGTCTCTGAGTCTACACCGGTTCCGGTTGTTGATTTTCCTCCAGAAACCGAGGTTCTGGATCTACCCGACACCATTCCTGTGGACAAGGTTACTCCTGCACGTGGGGCAGCTAGGCCTCCTGTATCCATGTCCATCAAGGCCTTTGCACGTGCTAAGGCCGCCAGCCAGGCCAAGGCCCTTCCTAAACCTACTGCCCAGGCTCCTTCTTCTGATAAACAGATCATGTCTCTTGCTGCAGATCTTATTTCTCTTATCATTGGGTCTCAGCCTCATCCAGACAGAGGTTCTCAGCCGCCTGCAGAGAAAAGGCCCAGAACTGAGCAGGCCGACAACCTTTCTTCAGATGAAGCCTCTGGGGATTCTGAGCATTCAGATACCCAAGAAGAATCCTTCCAGGCCTATGAGGACTCTGATGCGGAGGAATCAATTTCCTCTGCCTCTCCTCCAGAGGATTTTTCTTTCAGTGAAATCCTACACTCTATGAGGGAGCATTTTAAATGGCAGGGTCAGGAATTCTCTGATTCCAGGAAAAGGCTATGTACCTTCCTCAAGCTACCCCAGCACAGACCTTTAGCTATCCCTCCAGTTATGGATGTCCTGGATGATGTCTTCTCCGACTCCAGTGCTAACCCTGATTCTCTCCCTCCTGCTCCTGTCAAGCCAGACAGATATTATAGGGTCCCTGAGACCCACAAACATCTCTTTAAGGCCCATTCTGTGGATCTAGAAACTATTTCACAGGGCCCCAAGGGAGTGACTACTTCCACAGCCAAGAATCCACTGCCAGCGGATAGGGAAGCTAGGTCCCTGGAGAGATGGGGTACAAAAGTTTATACCTCTACCACCCTGGCCATGAGGTCACTTAACTGCCTTTTTCATATGTTTCAGTACCATGATTTTTTACTGGATGATTTACAGAAAAAGCTAGCCTCTCCTGAGCCTATTGATAAAAAGGCATTGCAGGATCTAGTACATAACACTCAGCAGGTTAGCAATCATTTTCTTCAGTGTGGTTATGATGCATTGGAGGCTTCATGTAGGGCAGCTATGACTGGGGCTGTTATCGAGACATGCTTGGTTAAAAGAACAGCCACTGCCAGACCATGTTAAAGTAAAGTTACTTGATGCACCTCTGGAAAAACAGAAGCTTTTTGGTGCTAATGCACAAGATATGTTGAAGTCCATTGAGGAAAAAGCTAAATCAGTACAGACAGTCAAAGATTTCCTCCAGGTTCAGCCACCCAGATTCAACAGGAATTGGCCTTCAAAGAATTGGTCCTTTCCAGACACTGACAAGTTTCAAAGGGGAAAAACAGGCGCGAGGTAGAGGGCAATACCGAGGTTCCTACAGGGGCCGCCAATGGCAACCACCAAATCAAAGAAGTGGCGCAGGCAGTCCAGCTGCACCACAAGGACAACCACAATGACTTGACTTTCATACCGCCAACAAAGGCTCAAAGAGAAGCACCTTTGGGCCGAAAATTAT
The DNA here is from genome assembly GCF_019279795.1 of Protopterus annectens. NCBI lineage: Eukaryota > Metazoa > Chordata > Ceratodontiformes > Protopteridae > Protopterus > Protopterus annectens. The sequence continues at coordinate 321,694,152 of NC_056737.1, read as the reverse complement.
CCTTATTCTCAGAAAACTGGCATATCTTAACCAAGGACAACTGGATTCTTGATTTAATAGACAAAGGTTACAGATTCCACTTCCATACTTTACCAATAAGACAAGGCATGCCAAACCTGCCACTTCATCAAAGGGCAGAGGCACTCATTCAAGTTTCAAAGCTGTTAAATATAAAAGCAATAGAAAAGGTCCCTCCACAGGAACAGGGCCAGGGATTTTATTCAAGACTGTTCCTTGTTCCAAGAAAGGAAAACAAATGGAGGCCTATACTGGACTTGTCTACTCTAAATACTTATCTCATTGTGCCAAAGTTCAAAATGCTGACGTTGCAGCAACTCCTTCCCATGCTGGGCAAGGGGTCTTGGCTGGTCACTCTGGACCTCAAGGAGGCATACCTGCATGTCCCAATCAGACAAAGCTGCAGAAGATACCTCAGATTTCTTCCAGGGACAGAGCATTATCAATTCTCAGCATTGCCGTTTGGCTTATCTACTGCGCCCAGAGTGTTCACGAAATGCCTGACATCAGTAGTGGCACACTGCAGACTCCAGGGGATTCAAATATACCCCTACCTGGACGACTGCCTCATACAAGCAGACAACCAACAAACCTTGATAGCAAACTTGGACTATGTCATTCAACTACTACAGGCCTTGGGATACACAGTCAACATTCAGAAATCAAGACTTCTGCCATCCCAACAAATTATTTTCCTAGGAGCCAAACTGGACACAAAAACACAAATGGCTTATCTCACAGAGGAAAAACAACAGCAGTTACCAGAGTACTTCAAAGGCCTAGCAAAGCTCTCCCAGCTGACTGCAAGGAAAGTCCTGCAGGCCCTGGGGTTCATGGCATCTTGCATTCTTCTGATACCTTTGGCAAGACTTCATATGAGAAAGCTGCAATGGTACTTAAGCTTATGGTCCCAACACAGCCAAAGCCTAGAGGACGTAATCCCACTCATTCCATGTCTGCAAAGAGAATTTTTGTGGTGGGCTCAAGCAAGTCAGTTAAACAAAGGCATGTCTTTCAACAAACCTCAAGCAGGTCAAATGATTACAACAGACGCCTCAGACCATGGATGGGGGCGCACATGGAGGGCAGATGCATTCAAGGTCAGTGGACACCAAGGGAATGGCATCTGCACATAAACCAAAAAGAGATGTTGGCAGTGATGCATGCAATCGAGACTTTCGAAAAATCACTTCAACAAGGACATTTGCTAATAAGGACAGACAACACCACTGTTATGTGGTATATAAACAAGCAGGGAGGCACTCATTCTTATCCCCTCTGCAGACTAACAATGATTCTCTGGGAAAAATCCCTAAGTCTGAAGATACATTTGCAGTCCCAGTTTGTGCCAGGCAAGGACAATGTACTGGCGGACAAGCTGAGCAGAAATTTCTTGGATCCACACGAATGGATGCTGCATCCTCACATTTTCTCACAAATAACAAGGACAATGGGGAAGACCGGACATAGATCTCTTTGCTTCTCACATGAATCATCACCTGGAAAAGTTCTGTACAAGGACCCACCATCCTCTAGCCTGGAAAACGGATGCTCTCTCCTTCAGCTGGAACTCTCTTAACAATTTATGCATTCCCTCCTCTACCACTGCTGACCAAGGTGATACTGAAGATCAAAGCAGAACAACCAACAGGCATTTTGATAGCTCCAGACTGGCCAAGGCAGCACTGGTACCCATTGCTGTTGAGCATAACTCGGACCAAGCCGTGGCCTCTGCCCCTATGGCCTCTGCTTCTAACACAACACAATTACAGGACTGTTCATCAAAACCTGAAAACATTGCATCTGACAGCCTGGAGGTTACCATAACTCCTTCCGATATCTCTCTTTCCAAAAAAGTTCAAGAGATCTTACTGGAAGCACGCAGACCTTCCACCAGAAAAACCTATTCAGCCAAGTGGAAGAGATTCATCATCTGGAATGCTAACACAATACAATACAACAGTATTGAGTATACCTCAGATATTGGAATACTTGGCAGAAATGTTCCATACTGGTCTCTCATATTCTTCCATAAAGATTCATGCCTCAGCAATCTCAGCAAAATACAATTGTGATCCACCTGTGTTTTCACATCCTTTGCTAAGACAGTTCCTAAGAGGGATAAAGAATATCAAACCTCCCAGGAAACCGCCAGTACCTGCATGGGACCTCAATTTCGTCTTGGAAAAATTAACTCTTCCTCCCTTTGAACCAGCAGCAACTTCTGAAATGCAATTTCTCTCATGGAAAACGGTTTTCCTATTGGCAATCACATCAGCAAGAAGAGTCTCGGAGATACAGGCACTCATGGCAGTACCTCCTTTTCTCATTTTTCATCAGGACAGAGTCTCTCTAAGAACCAATCCTTCATTCATGCCAAAAGTAATTTCCAGGGTGTCTCTAAATCAAGCCATTCACCTGCCTACTTTCTTCCCCAATCCTCAAAACAGGGGGGAAGCACTGCTGCATACTTTGGACATACACAGACAGCTACGCTACTACTTGGACAGAACTAAGGCCACCAGAAAGTCTGACCAACTGTTTGTAGCCTATGCTGCTGGAGTACAAGGAAAAGCAATCTCCAAACAAACTATTTCCAAATGGATTGGACACTGCATCAGATTCTGCTATTCTTTTCATGGAAAAGGTGTGCCAGCCAGTATTAGGCCACACTCCACCAGAGCTATAGCCACATCTACAGCTTTCCTAAGAGGAGTGGCTACAAAGGACATTCTAGAGGCTGCTACATGGAGCTCCGTGCATACATTTACCAAGCACTACAACCTGCATTTATACTCCATATCCCGAGCAGGCTTTGCTTCGGCAGTCCTGCAGGGCATTTTAGCTACACCATCACTTTCTTAGTTCCAACCACCCCCAGCTTGGCTATGGTATTCAACCCATATGTTATGACTGCAGTTGCATTCTTGAAGGACATAGTACAGTTTTGTACCTACCATAAATGTAGATGTCCTATAGATATGCAACTGCAGTCGGATTTTCCCACCCTCCTACCCCTCTGCAACCTTCTTTATGGGTCCACTACCCCTATTCCTATTAGCTGGGGGTATCTCCTATGGTGTATCTGTTTATTACTGTTGTGCATGTCTGGAATTGTTTATCCATTCACCAAATTTAGCCTTCCTAGGAGGGCACCTGGCATCTGGGGCAAGAAACACTGAAGAAGATGGCGTCGGCTGATGCCTTTATACTCCAGCCGTTCTGACGTCGGAGAGGAGGCGACACCAGCCGACGCCGGACCCAAACTTTGGAATCCAGCCGACCGAGGGCTGCCTGAGGCAGGACAACCCATATGTTATGACTGCAGTTGCATATCTATCGGACATCTACATTTATGGTAGGTACAAAACTGTACTTTGTCTTTCATGGACGTTCGTCTTTGGCAGTTGTGGTTTAGTGCAGTGTTATTCTTATTTTCAGGTCTGATGTGGATAATCCCTTGGGTTTTAAGAGGTGTTCCAAGTGCAGTCACAAGATTCTGCACATGGATGCCCACGATCGATGTATATGCTGTCTAGGGCCCTCTCATTTTGACACCCCTTGCAGCATCTTTAAGCAGTTAACCCTAGGGCCATTCAAGAAAGAATAAACAAACTAATCTTGAAGGGTCTGTTGCTTGCTTCTTCTCCTCCAGTTGCTCAATCCCCTCTCCGAGCTCTCATCCGGCTCTGAGTGAAGAAAATGCACCTTAAGGAGCGGAGGGCATCTTCAAAGCCTCCTGCTAAAGTTTCTAGAATTTGGATCTGATCGACTTAATGGGTCCTAGTGAGTCCTCCACCTCTACCACTACCCCATCTTCGGATCCCAAGGCTGTGGGTCCAGGTAGTCCTGCTAGGATCAGTAGGTTTCTGAATCTTCAGTCTTCCTCCAGGTCTGTAGGGAGATCTATTACTTTGGTTTCTCCCACTCTGCCATCTAGGATCCTACAGACCCTCAGACATTCTCACCCACCTTTGGTGGCTTTTTTAGATCCTCTTGGATCCTTTACATGGCCAGAATGGTCAGATCCATAATTAAGGCCCAGATTCAGATGGGGGTGCTTCCTGCTCTATCCTCTCATGGATCTGAGCCTTCCCCATCTGCACCTTTTTCTCATTCTCCGATCCATGTCTGTGTTTCGGAGCCCCAGGACAGTAGTCTGCTGAAGGACTCTGGATCGGATCAGTGGGCCTTTGCTTCCTCTGCTCCGACTGTTGCCTTCACTGTGTCTGCGCCAATGCCGGATCAGAGTGCAACACAGATCCGAGATGTCATGACCAGTTCCGAGGGGAGAGGATTGGCTCCACTGTTTTCAGATCAGTCTCTTCCCCTTGGTGCTTCGGCCCTCGACAGCGTGTGTCCAGTTCTATTTGGGAGTTGGGGTTCTGGGAGGGCTGCCTCCGTCTTCCTCGGCAGCTTCATCTCCGAGGAAGTTCAGTGGCATCTACCCAGGACTCTCAGCTTTCCAGATTTTAGAATGGGCCTTCTCTGTTTGAAGAGAGCCAGACCCTTTGTCTGCTTCTCCTCCCTGTGATCCCATTCTGGATCGAGGCCTTGGATATGCCATTCCTGCCCAGGGTCAGCCCGTCTCGGAAGACCTCCAGCCTGCTCTACCAGAGGTGGTTCCTTCCTCTTCCAACTCCTCCCCTGAGTATCCTACTGAGGAGGCCATTCAAAAGGAGGCACATTGGTTCCCCTATGGAGTCCGTCACCAAGGATACAGATTACAATGAGGGAGAAGGGTCTCCGAAGATGATACTAGATGATGTCTCCTTTGCAGACCTCCTTGAGATCTTAAAGTTAAAAGGTGTATTGTCATCCAGAACCCCCTCTTTGGAGGAATCTGTTCCTGGAGGCCTTCGGGACAGGACCATCTACATCTTGGATGGTTCTCCCGGTGGATGCCTCGTAGCCTGTTGGACTTGGAAGAAAATGGACACCATAGAACCAGCAGATAAGATCTTTTCCCCCCAGAAGACCACCCATTCTGGAGCAAAGGTATTCCAGCTGACTCTATGATGGAGGCAACTACTACTAAGAAAGAGCTCTCCCAGCAGAGCTCTACTGTCCATACACCGAACAAGTAGTCCAAAGTGATAGACAAGTTCAAGAAGTACACTTTTGCCACAGCCACCTTCTCGCTGTGGGCACTCAGTTATCTGGCACATTTTACTCTCTTCCAGAGGGACTTGGTCAAGGAAATCTCTGACTCTGTGGCGAAGAGTATGCCTAAGGAGGATTTCAATAGAATTTCCCCTAAGCTGTCCACTCTTACTTCTATAACCAACTATTCCATAAGATTTATTGCCCATTCTGCAGATGATTTATCTAGTGCAGCTCGCACCGGCATCACAATGCGTTGCCGTTCATGGATAAGGATGTGCACTTTCTCTGAGGCCTTTAATGTGTCGTTTTTCAATGCCCCCTTTGGTTCCTCGCTGTTCGGACCATCGGTTAAGGACACCCCAATCTCCCTGGAACAAAAAGGTAAGACCTTACTTGCTATGGGGATTAAGTTCTCTCCAATGAACCTATTCCAGAAATCACAGGGGGGTGCTAAAAGACTTGGTTCTGTAAGTCACAAGGTTGTTTTCCTGACCAAAGCAGAAAGTCCTCCTCCAGGGACAGAGGAGGCAGAGGCTGTAATGGGAGATGCTACCCTAGAGGCAGAGGATGTCCACAGAACCAAGGTTCTAGGGAATCCTTTCCTGAGAAACCCTTTCAAAGCTCCAGAGGCATTGCCTCACTGTACTACTCAGGAGGCAGTCAGAGGTAATTTTTCACTACACTTGAGCGTCTGGGCCTGCATCATGACAGACGCGCGGGTGGTAAACATTTCCAGAGGCTGTTACATTCCCTTTTCCCTTCCTCCTCCGAATGTTCTGAAAAGGCTCTCTGGCGTTCCACCCAGTCAGAGGGAGCTGGCAGCTAATGAAATTGCCATATTGCTGCAAAAATGAGTCATCCAAGAGTTCCCAACCAATCAGAAAGGGTCCGGAACTTATTCCTGGTTTTTTTTTTGTGTCAAAGAAAACAGGGGACCTATGGTCTGTTCTGGACTTAAGCAGTCTTAACTTGTACATCAAGAAGACCAAGTTCCAGATGGTGACTGTTCAGTCCATTCTCCCGCTGCTGAGGAAGGATGACTGGATGTGCTCGTTGGATTTTAAGGATGCGTACTATCACATAAAAATAGACGGGCGTTCCAGAAGTTATCTGTGCTTCCGCCTCAGACCCAGTCATTTCCAGTTTCGAGCCCTGTCCTTTAGCATTACCACAGCCCCCCCGGGTGTTTACCAAGTGCATGGCAGTGGTTGCAGCTCATCTCCCATCTGCAAAGGTTTCAAGTATTCCTGTATTTGGATGATTGGCTCCAGACTGCCACCACTCAGTGTCACCTTTGTCAGGCCAGGGACTGTCTTTTCCAATTGTCTCACTTCTGGACATTATTATAAGTTTGGGCAAGTCATAGCCTATGTCGGTTCAGACCTTGGGAGTTCATCAGAGTTCACCTGAGCACTGCTACTAAAATAGCTGCCTTGCCACAACCTTGCAGTGACACTTTGAAGTCTCAAGTCCAAGCCATTCTGAATCTCCCATCTCCTACAGCCAGGCTGATTTTGTAAATTCTGGGATCTATGGCAGCTGCTATGCTTGGTGCTTGGTTCCGCTCAGCTACTATATGCGCATTTTCCAGTGGACGCTGTCTGTTCAATGGTCTCTTCTGCATCACTCCCAGTCAGCTATCAGGCTGACATTTGTTTGCAGGTCACATCTATGATGATAGATTCAGTCAGATCTGTCGATCTCTACCATTACACTGTTGCTAAGGTTCTGCTAAAGGTCACCAGTTTTTCCCATGAAATTTTTTTTTCTTTTACCTGCCATATTTACTATGCTAAATACCGGTAATGTCTTACAGTAAGAAGATTATCACCAGACTGATGCCTTAACTGTCATTTCATGCAAAAAAAAAGTTTAGATTTTTTTTAAAAAGTGATTTTTCAATGTTTGCTTGGTCATTTTACAAATTGAATACTTTTAGATCTTCTTAACCTTGACTTTAATGTATACTTAGATATATGTACTCATATATTGTATTGAATTACACTGTATTGTATTTTGGAGTTTGTATTGATTATGCTGTGTTGTATTTTGTTGCTTTTCTCCCCGGGCCTCTGCTGAAAACGGACCTGTGTCCAGTTAGACTACCCCAATAAACAAATGACAATAAAAGTAAATAAATCAGCAGGCCTTTCACTCCTCCCCTATCTTCAGCCACTGTGATCGTGGATGCTTCCCATCTAGGTGGGGGGGGGGGATTTCCACAGGAAGATGGTCCAAGGCACATGGAATTTGATAGCGACTAGTCTGCATATCAGTGTCTTGGTGATGAGAACTGTCCTTTTGTTGTTGCAACCCTTTCAGGACATTCTCCCTCCAGGGACTATTGCCATTCACACAGACAACATGTCAGTAGTCTAGTACATCAACAAGCAAGGAGGAACCTGGTTGTACCCTCTCTGCAGAGAGGCCATGAGGGTCTGGGAATAGGTGATCTCTTCACACCTCTTTCTACCTGAACACATGTAGCAGGAAAATCCATCGTGTTATCAGACAGGCTCAGCAGGTCTATTCTGATGCCTTACAAGTGGTTCCTCAATCGGTCAGCAGTGAACGAGATATTCGACTTCTGAGGTCTGCTCTGCTGCAACCTCTTTGCATCCCCTTGCAACAACAAATGTAGCAGTTATTTCCCTCTGATTCCCCCTTTGGGGAGGGTTCCCAAGGAATGCTGTGGTCCACGATTGACCTCCGGGACTTATGTATGCCTATCCCCCTCTACCTTTGATCCCAAGATTGCTTCAGAAAGCCAAATGGTTGAAGTGTTCAGTGATTCTCCTTGCCCACTTTTTGCCTCATCAGGTATGGTTCCCCTTCCTCTAGTCTCATCTCAAACATCATGGATGCTGGAACCCAAACCAGACCTCCTTTCTCACCCGACGTTAGGATGCCACCCCGATCTCCCCACTGTGAAGTTAACTGCATGGTTTCTCCAGTTCCTATGATTGTTAGAGGTCCACCCCCCTCCGGTCAAAGCTATCCCCTTGGCCTCTCAGAAGGCAACTACTATGAAGGTGTACAAGCGTAAATGGAAATGGTTTTCGATTTGGGCACCCAACAATGACATTGATCCCTTTTCAGCTCTGATTCCCTCTATTCTGTCATTTCTAAAATCTTTATATAAGTGACGTTCTAGTTTTGTAACCATTAAACTTCTGTTGGCTGGCATATCCAACTTTCATTCAGGATTGCCTTCAGGGTCTGTGGCTGTTGCTAGGTTATGTCATGAAAGGTGTTTTTTTTTCTGAGACCTCCTATCAAAGACCCTACTTCTCAGCAGAACTCGACTCTTGTTCTGCACACCTTGACTCAGAGTCCTTTTGAACCACTAAGGGTTGTGATTTTGTCATGGAAATCCGCCTTTCTTGTTGCCATTAATTCAGCAAAAAGGGCATCCGAGTTGCAAGCTCACTTTTCCAAGCGTCCCTACATCATTTTTCATAAGGATAGGGTTTCCCTTCGTACTAACCCTTCATTCATGCCAAAGGTCACTACCTCTAACAACATCAATCAATGCATTCAGTTACCGGTGTTCTTTCCTAGCTATTCTAACACAGACGGATACCTTTTACATCGTTTAGATGTTCATAGGCAGCTCCATTTCACCTCCATAGGACAAAGCATTTTAGGAAATCAGAACAGTTGTTTGTTTCCTTTTCTCCTAATCGTAAAGGTCAAGCTATTTCTAAAGTAACAGTAGGAAAATGGATTACTAGCTGTATTTCATTTATTTATGGAAAGAATGGTTGACAGTTGCCTTGTCCTCCAAAAGCTCACTCCACTAGGTCCATTGCTGTGTCTGCTGCTTTTTCTTCCAGGATTTCTGTTGATGACATCTGCGCTGCAGCCACTTCTTCTAACTTTCATACCTTTGTGTCTCATTATAAATTGGATGTTGTGTCCAGGAGCAGGACTTCCTTTGGTTCATCTATGCTCCGGCAAAGCCTTCCTTGACGCCACCCAAGAAATAAAGTAGCTGGGGACTCTGACCTCTACATGAATCAGAATGAAAAGGACAACATCCAATTTATTAGCTGTGTACTTATAACTTGGTATCTGTGTTGTCCTGTTCTCATTCTGCTTCACCTTCCCGCCTAACCATCCCCCTCCAAATTAGATGTGGTTCTAGAGGATCTAGATTAGCCTCTGTTGGAACACTGGTTCCAGGTTGAGCTCCTGGTTATCTTTTATTTTCTCTTTTGTTTATTGGGGCAGCAAACTCGATCTGAGGAGATTGGGCTGGAGGTAGAGGATTGTGGGTAGGGAGGAGTTTGAACCTGGAAGCCAAGTCTATGGGAGGTGGCTGAGTTGGATCAGACATCCATATGTGAAGAAGAATGAGAAACGAACAACACAGATACCATGTTGCGGTAAGTACATCACTAATATTTGGTGGTGGGGTGACACCATTAACCCTGACAGAAAAGGTAATTGATTTGTGTTCAGATTTTACCAGAAATTAAAAGATATATTGTTTGGGCTACAGGCTGGGGCAAAGTTGGTAAGGACTAAGTCAAGGATATTAGAGCCTCTAGTGGGAAGTTGCACCATTTTCTCTAGTTTTATTGCTGTTATCAAAGTCTAGGAAATATTGAACATGTGTATTTTTAGAGGTGCATGTGTGCTACTCAGTGCTTGGGTATTTGATATCCCTTAGCAAAACCTTTTTTTTTTTTTTTTTTTTTTAGGTAGTACCCGTCACTGGTATTAAAGTAATTTACATGATTTTTGAGAGACGTTGCTGGGGATCTGTATCTAGCAATAAGCTAATAGCTGAATTTAAGGATTATTTTTTGGCCGTCTGGAAGCCCCAAGTTAGGGTTGTGATAATTTAATATAAGGTGATACTGTTGTTGTCATATACATATATTCCTCCACAGTTGCCCAGGGACCTGAAGGCATATTGGCCACTAAACCCTATTCTAGAGGGAGTGATGTTATTGTACTGAAATCGTGTTGCACTAACTACATAGGTATGAATAAGTTTGACTTGCAAGAGGGCATCAAGTGCAGGCATTTTTCTTTTTAGACTCCTTGTATTGAATAGTGCCTCTATGATTTCTAAATGAACAGCTCTTACTCACTCCAGCATTACCTAATTGCCCGTTTCCTGCCTTCCTTGAAACCTCATCCCTCCTCCTGAACAGTATTCTGCATGTATTGTTCCCATCATTTATTTCTGACATTTGCTCCTTCCCTTTTTTACACAATCCTAACTTTGTTTTTACAGGATCCAAAACTTCCTTTGCTTTGGGAACTGCTTTTAATTTCCATTTTCTAGTAATTGCTTTTATAGCAATCAGTAACATTAAACTTTCACCCTTACTGTTAGTTAAGATCTTGTATCCCAACTCGAATAATTGGCTTAGTTAGTCATTTTCCACCCTGTACATTTCTGCCAGAGTACTCTGTAGGAAATTTTTGATATATGCCAACTCATTACTTTCCCAGTAAACATGATTCCAATTCACCTGACTGTTCTCCCATCACACTTCTAGCATACTGAGGAACAATCCTCCGAAGTTCACTTGGAGTATAGAAATACATGATGTTCATCGTGCATACAGCTGCAGTAATCACATATGGGTTCTCTGCCGTCAGGCGGGTCCTCGGTTGGCCGAATTCCAAAGTCTTGGTCCGGCGTCGGTTGTTGTCGCCTTCTTCCCTGGCGTCAGTGCGACAGGGGTATACAAGTCACAGCCGACGCCATATTCTTCAGTCTTTTTTGCCGCGCGGTGCCCGAAGCAGAAGCAGTTCGCAAGTGCCGGTCGGCCAGCTCCTGAATTTACGAAAAATTGGAAACCGAAGTCTTCTTTAAAGCTAAGTACCCCGTTGGGGAAACTTTTTTTGCCTCAGACCGATGTCAGACAAAGTTAACAATTGTATTTCTTGTGGGAAGCAAATACCGCATAAGGATTTCCATTCCCTCTGCATACCTTGTTTAGGCCCAGACCACGACGTCTCGGGCTGTCGCTTTTGTGCGACTTTCAATAAACGCACTATTAAGCGTCGGGCGGAGTTCGCCCAACATTATTTTGGTAAAGCCTTTGATGATAAAATGTCGTCTGATACTCAGACTACCGTTTTGTCCAAAAAACGCAAGGACAAAGACCGACATGAGAGGTCCGCGGTCTCCACCGACACCACGCCAAAACCGGCTACATGTGGTCCGGTTCTCAGCGAGACGCCTATGCAGTCCCTGACTACCGACGACACTTCCTTGGCGGTGTCTTCTGTACCCGAGACCGCAGGTACCTCGGCCCTTACTCAGACTACAACCTCCGAAGCCACTGTTAGTGTTGAAACTCCTACCGGGGATAAGTCCATTTCCACCCAGGGTGTATTTAGGCCCTCTTCTTCCTTTTCCATTAAGGCCTTTACTAAGTCCAAATCAGCCATGCATCCCAAGAGGCCTGTTGCACAGGGCCCATCCTCAGGCCCCATGCCTAAAAAGCAGATGCTTAAAATGGCTGAGGATTTAATTACACTTATCAGGGGCTCCCAGCCCCCTCCAGACAAGAGACCCAGAGTAGAAGAAGATTCCCCCTCTTCTGAACAGGGCTCCATTGTCTTATAACATTCTGATGTAGAGGAACACTCGTACTCCCCTTATGAAGATTTGGATGCAGAACAGTCCATTCCTTCTGTATCTCCCCCAGAGGATTTCTCCTTTGGGGAAACCTTGCACACCTTGAGGGAGCACTTCCATTGGGAAGCCCAAGACTTTTCTGATTCCAAGAAAAGGCTTAGGGAATTTCTGTTGTTACCTCAACACAGACCTCTGGCTATACCTCCGGTCCTGGACATACTTGATGATGTTTACTCGGAGGCTTGTCTTAATCCGGATTCCCTGCCTCCTGCCCCAGTCAAACCTGATAGGTACTACAGAGTTCCTAATTCTCCAATTTCTTTACAAAAGCCATAATGCTGACCCTAAAACCATTTCTCAAGGCCCCAAGGGAATGAAGGCCTCTACTGCCAAGAATCCACTTCCTTCCGAAAGAGAATCTAGATCCTTAGAAAGGTGGGGTAAAAAGGTATACACCTCGGCCACCCTAGCCATGAGAGCCTTAAATTGTCAGTTCCATATGCTTAAATATCAGCAGTTTCTGTTATCACAATTAAGAAACAAAATGTCTCAGCCTGAACAACCAGATTTGAAGGAATTGCAGGATATGATGCATAGTGCAGAACAAGTGGGTAAACACACCTTGCAATGTGGCTATGATGCCTTAGAGGCCTCAAGTAGAGCTGCTATTACAGGATCAGTTATTCGTAGACATGCCTGGCTTAGGGAACAAAGCTTGCCTGATCATGTTAAAGCTAAACTGCTAGATGCTCCCTTACAAAAGGATGTGTTGTTTGGCACTAATGCTGAGGAGATACTACGAAAAATGGAAGAAAAAGCTAAATCTATGCAAACTGTCAAGGCCTTTCTACAGGTACAGCCACCACGTTTTAGCAGAAATTGGCCATCAAAAAACTGGTCCTTTCCAGCCACTGACAAGCCCCAAAGAGGTAGATACAGGCGTTCAAGTGGCAGAGGACAGTCTCAAGGATCATATAGAGGCAGACAATGGCAAACTCCAGCCCCAAGAGGTGGCGAAGACAATGCACAACAATACAGAAAGCAAACCCAATGACTTCCTTCTTTTTCAGCCCAGCATCTCCCAGCTGGCAGCTCCCCTGGGAGGAAAGCTGGCACTATTTACAAGAAATTGGCATATTATCACAACAGACAAATGGATCCTGGATATTATAAACCGAGGTTACAGATTTCATTTTCACACTCTTCCAAAAATGAGAGGCATGCCAAACCTGCCACACAATCAAAGGGCAGAGGCACAAATACAAATTACAAAACTCATGGAAATGAAAGCCATTCAAGAGGTTCCTACTCACGAACAAGGTCAAGGTTTTTATTCCAGACTTTTCCTGGTGCCAAGAAAAGGAACCGACTGGAGACCCATTTTGGACTTATCCATCCTAAATACATTTCTACTCGTACCAAAATTCAAGATGCTCACATTACAGCAGCTTCTTCCCATGTTGGGCAAGGAGTTTTGGCTGGTAGCATTGGACCTCAAGGAGGCATACCTGCATGTCCCAATCAGACAAAGTTGCAGAAGATACCTCAGATTTCTTGCCGGTTCAACCCACTATCAATTCTCTGCATTGCCCTTTGGCTTATCTACTGCGCCCAGAGTATTCACGAAATGCCTGGCATCAGTAATTGCATACTGCAGACTACAAGGGATACAAATTTACCCTTATTTGGATGACTGCCTGATCCAAGCGGACAGCAAGCACACACTACTGGAACATCTGGCCTATGCAACACGTTTACTGAATTCTCTGGGATACACAATCAACAAAGAGAAATCCAGACTAACACCAACTCAGAAAATAACTTTCCTGGGTGCCAGCTTGGACACAAACACCCAGATGGCCTATCTTACGCCAGAAAAACAAGGGCAACTAACTCAGTACTTCAAAACACTAGCAAATTGTACCAGGCTTACTGCAAGGAAAATCCTGCAGGCTCTGGGCTTCATGGCATCTTGCATCCTTTTAATCCCATGTGCAAAGTTGCATATGAGGAAACTTCAGTGGTACCTAAAAAGCCTATGGTCTCAACACAGCCACAGCTTGGAAACAATAATACCAATAATTCCATGTTTACAAAAGGAATTTCTATGGTGGGCCAAAGCATGCCAAACAAACAAAGGCCTCCCTTTCTGCAAGCCTCAAGCAAATCAAGTCATCACAACAGACGCCTCAGATTACGCCTGGGGGGCGCACATGACAAACAGGTGCATTCAGGGCAAATGGTCCCCAAAGGAAAAGCACCTTCATATCAATCAAAAATAAATGCTAGCAGTAATAAATGCAATTACAGCTTTCAAGGACCTCTTGCATCCAGGACAATTGCTTATAAGAACAGACAACACCACAGTAATGTGGTACATAAACAAACAAGGAGGAACACATTCATACCCCCTGTGCAGACTAGCCATAACACTTTGGAACTTGGCTCTGGAATGGCACATCGAACTTCAAGCACAGTACTTGCCAGGTTTGGAAAACACGTTGGCAGACAATCTAAGCAGAAATATGACGGACCCACACGAATGGAAGTTGCATCCACAGGTGTTTACAAGGATAATCCAAGAGTGGGGAAGGCCAGACATAGATCTCTTCGCCTCCCACAGGAATCATCAACTGGAAAAGTTTTGTTCAAGGACCTTTCACCCAAAGACCTGGAGAGTGGACGCCCTTTCATTCAGTTGGACAGGATGGACAGTGTACGCCTTCCCACCTCTGCCCCTTCTACCCAAGGTACTCTTGAAAGCAAGAGCAGACAGGCCGAAGATGATACTGATTGCTCCAGACTGGCCAAGACAACACTGGTACCCACTCCTAAGGAGCCTAACACATACTCCTCCCTGGCCACTACCTCTAATGCCTCTTCTGCTGACTCAGCACAGCTACAAAACTCTTCATGGTCAGCTGAAAACACTCAATCTCGCTTCATGGAAAATCCCTTAACACCTCAACAGACCCTACTCACCAAAGAGGTGCAGGATGTCTTTCTGGAGGCCAGGAGACCATCTACTAGGAAGACTTACTCCGCAAAATGGAAACGGTTTTGCTCTTGGAATGAGAAAAAAGGCCAGGACCCTAGAAAACTGAATTTGCCTCCGGTATTACAGTATCTAGCTGAGCTGCTGAACAGTGGGCTTTCATTTTCCTCCATAAAAATCCATGCCTCAGCCATTTCTGCAGAATTTAACACGGATCCACCTTTATTCTCTCACCCACTTTTAAGACAATTCCTCAGAGGGGCTAAGAATATAAGACCCCCAAGGAAACAACCAGTGCCAGCCTGGGATCTTAATTACATTCTAGAAAAATTAACATTGCCTCCCTTTGAGCCAGCTTCCTCAACAGATTTGCAATATTTGTCCTGGAAAACAGCTTTCCTTCTGGCCATTACCTCAGCTCGTAGGGTTTCAGAACTACAAGCCCTCATGGCTGTACAGCCCTTCCTCATCTTCCATCAGGACAGGGTCTCCCTTCGAACCAACCCGTCATTCATGCCTAAAGTGATATCCTGGGTAGCTTTAACTCAAGCCATTCACTTACCTACCTTCTACCCCAACCCTCAAAACAAAGGGGAGGGGTTGCTACATTCCTTAGACATCCATAGACAGCTTTGTTATTATTTGGACAGAACAAAGCCTTTCAGGAAATCTGAACAACTTTTTGTGTCTTATGCTGTAGGAGCTCAAGGAAAGCCTGTTACCAAACAGACAATTTCAAAATGGATAGGCCATTGCATACGATTCTGTTACTCCTACCATGGGAAACCTGTCCCTGTAGGCATCAGACCACACTCCACCAGGACCACAGCTACCTCTACAGCCTTCCTCAGAGGAGTTCCTACCAAAGATATTTTGGAGGCAGCCACTTGGAGTTCTGTACATACCTTCACAAGACACTACCACCTGCCTTTATATTCCAAAACTAGAGCAGGCTTTGCCACTGCTGTGTTGCAGGGCATTCTGGCTCAACCCAGTTCCACCTAGTGCCTACCACCCTGTGCGTAGCTTTGGGATTCTACCCATATATGATTACTGCAGCTGTATGCACGATGAACATAGTACAGTTTTGTACCTACCATAAATGTAGATGTTCGAGTGCTTATACAGCTGCAGTACAGGTTTCCCTCCCTCCATCCCCTCTAGGTACAGGATTAGTGGCTAACTCCTCCTCATACATACTATTTTGGGTTATCCTCCTATGGTGTATTTGCTTGCAACTTCTCTTTTTTGATAACTTTGCATTGCTGGAATATAGGTCCTTAGGGTGGACGTACTCAAGAAAATGCAGAAATCTAAACATATTACCCTTGTTGCTAAAGATCCCCAAACATGAATGGCAGGATTTGACTCTGGGTCTGTTCAGTGCTTTGATGTCCTTGGAAGCCACCTCTAGGGGTGTCTGTCCCTGCCTTTCCCTAGTCTTCTTTTCCTTTTAAGAGGCTTATGGAATTATATTCCTCAGAAGACGACTTGGATTCTAGGGGTGTCTGTCCCTGCCTTTCCCTAGTCTTCTTTTCCTTTTAAGAGGCTTATGGAATTATATTCCTCAGAAGACGACTTGGATTCTGGGGAGGAATCCCTTGCTTACTCCCACATTCCTACCCCTCTAGATGATGGTTCAGTGGAAAAGGATTCTTTGAGCCTGGACTTCCCTTGGAAGAATTATCCTTTAGAGATACTGTTGCTGTTATGATTGAGTCCTTGAAATGGGATTGCTCCCAGGTCTCTGACATTCAAAAGAGGTGGCATGAGCTTTTACAAATTGAGTTTCCTAAGCTGTCTGCTGATCCTCCTGTTTTGGCAGGCCTTTTAGACAACTTTTCTGCTGCATCTGTAGCTCCTGATTTTCAGCATCCAGCTCCTAAGAAGGGTTCTACGAGGTTACTGAGGACTACAAATTTTTGTGTAAATGCTCTTCTGCTGATCCTTCAGTAGTTTGTTTCCTTTGATAAACCTTTTAAACTGTTGCAGTCTACTAAGCGTCTATCTTCAGATAAGGATAGTTGATATACTGAAAGGTTGAGTAAAATAGTTTATGCTGCTGCCACCCTGTCTTTTAGAGCTATTAATTACCAAACCCATATGACCAAGAATGTTTTGGCTCTTCTGTTTCAGGTAGCTAAGATGGTGTCTGGCCTTCTTGATTCTGATGGGGAAGGCTTCAGCTCTCTCCCTGCTTGGGTCCCCTTCCCATGTCACCTGTCACTTAAAAATGCAGCTGATGCCTCTTCCAGTGTTTCTGCTTTAGGCTCCATGATGAGCGGTTATTCATGGCTACATTTTCAGGCTTTACCCAATGATTTTAAAGCCGGTTTTTGTATACTCCTGTGGACAACATAAATCTTTTTGGGACAGCTGCTGCTGACTTGTTTTAAGTCCCTCCAGGATAAGAGTAATTCCATGCAGGAACTCAAAAAGTTTTGTCTCCTGTCACCAAATTCCAGAGGAATTATCCTGTTGAGTCTACCTTTGCACATGGGTAGACTTACTCACCTCCTAAATGTAAGACTGGATTTAGGCACGGTCCTCCTGCTAAATTCACTCAGACAACTCCTTCTCAAAAGCCTTCCTTTCAAGATAAACCTGTGTGCATTTGACATTTAGCCTCCTCTTCACTTCTGTTAGGTCCGCTTGTCTCTCCACCTTTCTCTGTCTCTTCCAAATTGCCATCCAATCACCTCAGATGCTTGGGGTGCTGTCATTCTTCAGGGGGTATTTCATGGTTTGGAAATCCGTTTCCCCTTTTTGGGCATTCCTCAACCTTCTCTGGAATAGTTTCCTCAATTTCCAGAGGTTCCGCAATCCCTTTTGGATCAGTGTACCTTTCAGCCCATTCCACCCATCCATATGGGAAAGGGGCTTTACGCCAGAATGTTTTGGGTTCCTCAGAATAGGAGGGTACATGGAGAACAATTGTGGATCTTCTTTCTCAAGGTCCCTTCTTTCTGGATGTTGCTTGTTCAGACTTTTCTTTTCTTCTTTAGGCCTTTTTGGTTTCTCTAGACCTCAAGGATGCATACTTTCACATCACCGTTCACCCTCTGTTCAGGACATTTTTACATTTCCCAGTTTCTTCTTCACATTTTCAGTTTTCTGCTTTACCCTTTGGGCTTTCTACTACCCCAAGAGTATTCACCAAATGTCTCCCCTCCTGTTGTTGCTTTTTTGCAGGCTTTGGAGATGCAGATTTTTCCGTATGTGGACAACCTGCTCATTAAAGCTTCTTCTCCCAGCATTTTACCACTTTTCTTTTGCAAAGTCTGGGCTTCACCATAAATCTCAAGTAAATCAGTTCTGACACCCTCCCAGGATCATTTTTTTTCCTCTGGTGCAGGCTTCAGACTATTCCCATGCTGACTTTACTTCCTACTCCCAAGGGTTTGTCTCTGACATTTTTTCCCCGTCTCTCCTTCCTCTGTCTTCTCTCATGGCCTGGGATTTGTGTCCTCCACTATTCCAATGCTTCCTCTTGACAGGCTCCATATGAGGAAGTTTCAGTGGTACCTCATATTAGTGTGGCTTCAACATTGCCACCCCCTGGAGTTCTCTGTTCCTTTACTTCCGTGCCTGAAACTTGAGCTTCATTAGTGGATTCAGCAACTCTTAATCTGGGACTTCCCTTCCAGGCTCCATTTCCTTTTCAGGAAGTATACATGGGTGCCTCGGACTTTGGGTTGGGGGGATTCTTGTGGCTCACTAAAGGTTCAGGGTTGCTGGCCTTCTCATCAGAGGTCAAATCATATCACTGTAAAAGAGATGAGCACTCTGCTTCTGGCTCTGCAAGCTTTCCATTCCCTTTTTCACCCTGCCCCCTTCAAAGTCTTTACAGACAATACGACTGTGATGTGGTATATCAACAAGCAGGGGGGTACAGTTTTAGAACTTCAGGCATGGAATCTAGCTGTCCGGTATCAATTAACTGTTCAGGCAGTTTGCATTCCTTCAGAGTACAGTCTAGTGGCAGATTAATTGAACAGGTCCAGAACACAGGCTCACAAATGGATGCTTCACAGAGACAAATTTCTGGACATAGTCCATCAGTGGGGTAGTTCTCAGGCAGACTTTTGTTGCCTCCCCTCTGAGCGGACAACTTTCTCTATTCTGATCAGGAGTCCCAAGTCCTCTGACTTGGAAAGTGGATGCCCTGTCTTTCCCTTGGGAATATAATGTTTCTGTATGCCTTCCCCCACTTCTGTATTGCCGTAAGTTCTGCACAAGATCAGACAGGACTCTCTCATAATCTTGCTGGTAGCTCCCTTTTGGCCCAGACAGCATTGTTTTCCCCTTCTTTATTACATGGCCAGGGGCAATCACCACAAGTTACCTCACCAGGTGGATCATCTCACACAAGACACGGGATCTCTTATCCATCTTCACCTGTCCACTCTTCAGATTACATTGTGGATGATAGGGTTTTGATTCCTTTTAAACACCTCTTTTCTGAGGACATGCATTGGGTTCTCCAGGAGGCCAAGAAACCAACTACTAGGACAAGTAGGAAAAGACGTTCTATCTAGTGCCTATCTTGCCATCAGCATCCCTTCTTTGTGGAGGTTCCTCTGGTTCTCTCATTTGTGTGATCATCTCCATTCTGGTTTGGCATATTCTTCAGTTAAAGCTCACCTGTCAGCAGTTTTTGCTTGTATGCCCTTAAATCCTCCTTTGGCATCTCGGTTTGAAGTCATGCAATTTCATATTAGACCTTCCAGAAAGCCTATCCTGCCTTCTTGGGACCTGAATTTTGAACTTGCAAAATTGACTCAGGCTCTTTTTGAACCTGCTAGTGCAACTTCCTTGCCACATTGTACTTGGAAGACTGTTCTTTTCACTCTTACATCAGCCAAGAAAGTATCTGAACTTCAGGCTCTCTTGGCTATTCCGCCTTTTTTAGTTTTTCACAGACAAAGGTGTCTCTCTGAACTAATCCTTTTTTATGTCCAAGGTGGTTAATGAGTTGTCCCTTAATCAGTTTGTTTACCTTCCTTCCTTTTTTTCCTTCTCCACAGTCTGCCAGTGAGAATGCTCTTCACACCTGGATCTGCATATACAGCTCCGGTATTATTTAGATAAAAGAAAAGGCAATTCACAAGTCTGAGCAACTTTATTTCTTTTCATTGCAGGACTGTGGGTTTGGCCGTTTCTAGCAAACCATCTCATCCTGGATTTCTAAGGCTATTTCCTTTTCCAATTCTTTTCTTGACAAATGTCTTCCTTTGTAAAGGCACATTCTAGTAAGGTGGCTGCCTCATCTGGTGCCTTTTCCAAGGGTTTGAACACCAGTTCCATCCTTAAAGGCTATTTGGTCCCCTCTTCATACTTTCACTAAACATCATTAATTGGATGTTATTTCCAGGACCAGGGCAGGTTTTGTCAGAACTATTCTGCATGGGTTTGTAGAGGGCTCTTCTGTGCCTTTCTCCACCCAGCCATCATCTTAGCTGTTTTACTCTCCCTTATGTAAAGAATACTGCAACAGTGATATGGAAGGACATAGTACAGCTGTGTAAAATCTTATCATAACAGTAAATGTTTTTCTCTCCACTGTTGCAGTATTTGACCTGTCCCTCATAGCCCTTCCTCCTGTGCTTTTGCTACCCTCCTAGCCAAGGAGCTCTTGCTTCCTTTTCCCTTCTGGATGTACATGTTGTCTTTTGTCCCTGATGGTACTCTCTTCCTCCTGGGACAGTTCAGTAATTCAGTTCTCAGTGCTTGCATCCATATGTCACCTTCATGCCCTTCTTGTGCAGAGAGCATATTTATGACGTATGGTACCTAAAAGATCTAATGGCTCCGGTATACTAGCCGGATGTTGGGCTATCTTTGGCACGAGATCCCTAATACTGCAAAAGTGAAAAAAAAAGCATATTGACTGTTATGGAAATATTTTACACAACTGTATTTTCTGTGAGATTTCCCTTACTCTGCAATGTTTCGACCTTTGTTAGCCCCTCTTAAGTAATTCCAGTTGCTTCTTAACTGTCTCTCTCTCTCTCTTATTTCTACCCTATTTTTAAATTTCATTTTTATTTTATCCCACTCACTAGCTGTAACTTCTGAAGGAATTTCTATTTCCCTAGTTACTTTCAGATTATTTCCACTACACTTCAAATTTCTTCCTTTTTAACAGGAAAGTATACCCTTCATTTTTTATCTTGTTTTTTTGTTGGTGTATGGTTTGAAATAATTATCAGGTATGTGTTGATTTCAGTTAAGTGGACATGTGTCAGTGAAATGTAATTTCTGTCTAGTTTGGCCCAGCTATTGTAGCTTAAGGAGTAATAAGTAAAATCTCTGAGTGCCTACTACTGAATTCATATCTTCCATACCAAACATTTTCATAATTTTTTTAAGAAATCTACCCTCTTTCTTATTTTTTCCTTCTAGATTTCCCAGATACATCCTCACCATTGGAAATCAGATTCAAGTACCTTCCTAAAAAGTAGCAGATTATTTCCCCCCAGATTTTCAAGTTCCATTAATAGCAGTTTTTGGTGGAATGTAAATGCATGCCAGTGAAACCGTCCTGCCTTGCCAGCAACCCTTTACGACCACAAATCTACCCTTATATTTTTTGTCTCCTGTCACTATTAGAGCTCCTCTAGCCATTAGTGTAATTCCTCCCCTTTTCCTTAGTCCCTGATGTTCTGCTGGGTATCCATCCTGAAGTCATTTCTTTATCAAATTAACATGCTGTTTTCTTTCCAATTATGTCTCCTGAAGCATTGCTGTTTGCACTCTGCATTTCTTAATATAATTCGGTATTCTTACCTTTTTTGTCTATACCCGTAAAGCCATTTAATATAATGTTCCAAAATAATATGGACATGTTATGATAAGACGTTATTGTGGCCAGCAATTGTTCATGACAGTTTTTTGAATGAGTATTTCCAGCTTTTGTGTTACATGCACACACTGTCTGGCAGGTTGATCTTTTATGCAGTTGTTTTTTGTCATTTCCAGTTGAATATGTGCACATTTGAACCTATTAACGTACAACAAACACACAAAACTATGTACATCTTAAAAAATAGTATACGCTTCCTAATAGGAACAATTGCTCTAAATTAACATTTGCACCTACAGGCATTACGTAACCTAAAATTAAGGTTACTTGTGTTAAAGCACACATTACAGCCTGTGCTCCCACTTAGTGATTGCTGTCTGTTCTGCCTATTCCCCTTCCAAGTGTGAAAAGCAGATTGTATGCTTTCAGAAAGCATTAGTTTTTAGTCTTAAGAAAAAGTGCACTGGCTATCTTTAAATAAAACTAACTTCTACACTGTTCTGTTAAATGCACTTGTATATCTGTTACTCACTTCCAGTAATTTCAGAAAACACTTGTTAGATTAAGCCAAGGGTATTAATTCAGATATTCACCTATGCAAAAAGGAGAAGACATTTCAACTCTGCATATAAATATTAAGTGTAGTTATACACCCAAGTAACCCAAAGTAACATCATATTAACTTAAACTCGTTTATGTCCAGTGTTTTTTTATCCTTTTTACATTGTAATACCTATATTTCTTAAAATTAAAAATAAGTACTTGTTTACTTTACCAGCTTTATCAAATACAGCAGTCACCGAAAAGACTCATCCCTATATTTGATACCCCTGACTACATACCACACAATTCTGCTTGACTATATAATATGAAGTTTATATCATGAAATGTTTTATATAGATAACTATTAGGAAAAAATGTTTTACATACTTTTTATATTTTTGTCCTCCTTAACATTAATGACATAAAGTGGGAAATATGCTTTACAGTACACCTTCAGGTTATGTCAACAAAAGTCCAGTGATGTTCTTCGTGTTTCACTGTTGCAGTCATTAAATTTGGGTAATCTGCTGGCAGGTTGCCCTCAGTCGGCCTGAATAACAAAGTCTTGGGTCCTGCGTCAGTTGCTGTCTCCTCTTCCATGACGTCAGGTTATCGGGGGTATAAAACATGCAGCCTACACCATTTTAATCACTCTTTCTTGCCGCGTGGTGCCCGAAGCAGAAGTAATTCGCAAGTGCCGGTCGGCCGACTCCTGAAATTTTCGTTTTCGAGTTTCAGAACCGAAGTCTTCATACTAAAGCTAAGTACCCGGTTGGGGAAACTTTTTCCTGCTCCTTACCGATGTCATTAAACGTTAAGAATTGCATTACTTGTGGGAAGCAAATACCTCATAAGGATTTTCATTTGTACTGTATTCCTTGCCTAGGCCCTGATCACAACATGCCTTGCTGTCGGTTTTGTGCTAAATTTAACCAACGCACTATTAAGCGTCTGTATATTTTTGCTTCTAAATATTTTGGATCAAGATTTAACTACCCCGAAATGTCGTCTGTTAGCAGTCCGACTACCGGAATTCACAAAAAACGCAAAGAAAAAGACGGAGACAGAGTGTCGAGGTCCAAAACCGACGACGAAGGTTCTCCTAAGCCAGTCGCCAGTACTCAATGAGGCGCTTTCGCAGCCCCTGATACCCTGCTACTTTTGAGTTGCAGGCCTCTACCAAGACCCATTCGGAGTCCGGTATGCCACGAGATTCTGCAAGTATTGAACCCGCGGATGTCTCTCCCTTGGATGGGTCCGGAGCCTCTGAACAGGCACTGGCTTCTGAGGGTGTTTTCAGGCCTCAACATTTTTATATTAAACCGACGCCATCAACAAAAACAAGGTCAAAAACAACTTCTGTGTCTAAAAAATCAAAACATGAGCCACGTGCTCAGCACCTCTTCCTAAAAAAACAAATGATAAGAATGGCTGAGGATTTAATTACCCTGATCAGGGGTTCCCAACCCCCCTGCTAAGAGGCCTAGGCAAGGCACTGATTATGAATCTTCAGATCAGGTTTCCATTTCTTCTGATTCCTTTTCTGATCAGGAATTTTCTATCCCACCTTATGAGGATTCTGATGCAGAGGAATCCATCCCATCTGCATCTCCTCCTGAGGATTACTCTTTTGGAAAGACTTTGCATACTTTAAGGGAACATTTTCACTGGGAGAGTCAGGACTTCTCAGAATCAGAAAAGAGGATTAGGGATTTTCTTCTTCCTCAGCATAAGCCTTTGGCAATACCTCCTGTTTTAGAAATTGTTGATGATGTGTTCTCGGAATCCAGCAAGGCTCCTGATTCCCTGCCTCCAGCTCCTAGTACGCCAGACAGATATTACAGGGTACCTGACTCCCACAAATTTCTTTTTAAAAATCCTGCTGCTGATCCTGAGACTGTTTCTCAGGGTCCCAAGGGTGTAAAGGCTTCTACAGCCAAAAATCCTACCCCTTCAGATAGAGATTCCAGGGTGCTGGATAGATGGGGTAAGAAAGTTTATATGTCTGCAACCCTGGCAATCAGGGCTTTAAACTGCCAATTTCATATGCTTAAATATCAACCGCATATTATGGGATTACTGAAACAGAAAATGATGTTGATTTCTGATTGTGTGGAAAATAGAGTTACAGGATTTATTGCATTCAGCAGAACAGGTTGGAAAGCATACTTTGCAATGTGGTTTTGATTCCTTAGAGGCCTCTTGTAGGGCCGTCATTACTGGATCTGTGATAAGAAGGCATGCCTGGCTCAAGGAGCAAAATTCGCCTGATCATGTTAAAGCTAAATTGTTGGTTGCCCCTTTGCAGCATGATACTCTGTTTGGTAATAAGGCAGAAGAGGTATTAAATAAAATGGAAGACAAAGCTAAATCTATGGAAACTGTAAAAGATTTCTTGCAAGTGCAGCCACCCAGGTTCGGTAGGCACTGGCCTACTAAAAATTGGTCCTTTCCTGCGTCCTGCAGAGCCAGTCAGGGCAAACCCAGGCACTCAAAAGGCTCCAGATAACAATCACAAGGATCTTACAGGTCAAAGCAATGGGGTGCCTCCACCTCCAAATCTGGAGGTTGCAAAGCACAACCCTACAGTAACAGTCTCAATGACTTCCCTCTACCATCTCCAAGCACTTATCTTTTGGCAGCCCCCTTGGGAGGAAAACTAGCACTTCATGCGCAAAATTGGCGGTTAATAACCCAGGACAAGTGGGTATTAAACGTAGTATCCCAGGGTTACAGATTTCATTTCCATAGCTTGCCAATTCCAAATGGATGGCCGGATCTGCCACAAAACCATGGGCAAAAGCCCAGAAACAAGTCATGTCCCTCGTGGATATGGGGGCTATTCAACTTTTACCAGAAAAAGAAAAAGGACAAGGATTTTATTCAAGACTGTTCCTGGTACTCAGAAAAGACGATTCATTGTGTCCAATACTGGACTTATAGATTCTGAACACATTCCTGGACATTCCAAAATTCAAAATGTTGACTTTAAAACAGTTACTGCCTATGCTAGGCAGGAATGCTTGATTAGTAACTCTAGACTTAAAAGAGGCATACCTACATATCCCAGTAAGGGAATTTTGCAGAAGATACCTCCGCTTCAAAGCAGGTTTTTTTCATTACCAATTCTCTGCCCTGTCCTTTGGCTTATCTACTGCACCCAGGTTCTTTACAAAGTGCCTGGCACCAGTAATTGCATTCTGCAGACAAAGAAACATTCAAATTTATCCTTATCTAGACAATTGTCTCATTCAGGCAGAGGACAAGGACACACTTCTTCAGCATCTAGCATTTGTAAAAAGGCTTCTATCATGCCTAGGGTATACCATAAACGAAAAGAAATCACAACTGGTATCCTCTCAAATAATTACATTCCTGGGTGGAAGCTTGAATACAACTGGCCCAGATGGCTTACCTCGCGCTAGACAAACAAATACAATTGACAACATACTTCAAACAAATGTCAACAAAAACCCAGTTATCTGCAAGACAAATTCTGCAGGCTTTGGGTTTCATGGCATCCTGCATTCTATTAATTCCATATGCGAGACTGCATATGAGGAAACTTCAATGGTACCTAAAAAGTTTATGGAGTTAGCATTGTCACAGCCTGGAAACGAGTCCTCTCATTCCTTGCCTACAACAAGAGTTTCTTTGGTGGGCAAAGACATGTCACCAAAACAAGGGACCGTCATTCACTCTATCCCTTGCCACCCAAACCCTAACTCCAGCTGCATTAGACTATGCTTGGGGGGGGGGCACCTGGCAGGGAGATGTATTCAGGGCAAATGGAGCCCAAACCAAATGCATCTCCATATTAACCAGAAAGAAATGCTGGCTGTTCAGAATGCTGTGACAGCCTTCAAAGACTTAGTTCATCCAGGACAACTACTGTCAAACGGCCAACACCACAATTATGTGGTACATAAACGAGCAGGGGGGTACCCATTCCTACCCCTTTTGCAGACTAGCCATGGCCTTGTGGAATACAGCTTCAAGCTCAGTTCCTGCCAGGAAAGCAAAATACTCTAGCAGACGACCTAAGCAGAAATCTTATGGACCTGCACGAATGGAAACCGAATCCACAAATCTTCAGCATGTTAACACAGAAATGGTGAAGCCCAGACATAGTTTTGGGGAGAGGCAAATAGATCTATCAGTTGAACAAATTCTGCACAAGAACTTATCACAAAAAAGCATGGAAAGTGGATGCTCTGTCCTTCAGCTGGAAAAACCTATCAGTCTATGCCTTTCCCCCTCTGCCTTTCCTCTCCAAGATCTTACTAAAAGTCAGGCAGGAAAACCCAAAAATGATTCTAATTGCTCCGGACTGGCCTCGCCAACACTGGTACCCGCTTCTAAGGAACATGTCACACCTTCCTCCGTGGTACTTGCTTCTAACACCTCATCTACTGTCTCAGCAGAACTGTCAAATTCTGCACACTCCGCTCCAAACTCTGAACCTTGCAGCATGGCTAATCATTTGATTATTCAAACCACACCTCTAAGTAAATCTGTGATGGATGTCATTTTGGAAGCCAGAAGGCCTAGCACTAGAAAATATTATGCTGATAAATGGAAGAGATTCTGTGCTTGGAACCAAGCACAAGGAATAGGCACAGCAAGGCCCAATATTCCTCAGATTTTACAGTACTTAACTGAGATGCTTGACAAGGGCCTATCTTTTTCTTCAATAAAAACCCATGCCTCTGCCATCTCGGCCCATTACAACACAGAGCCTCCCCTCTTTTCTCATCCACTGCTATGACGGTATCTCAGAGGGGCCAAAAATTTTAGGCCTCCCAGGAGAGCACCAACTCCTGCATGGGACCTCAATTTTGTGCTGGAAAAACTCACTCTGCCTCCTTTTGAACTAGCTGCTACTGCGGATATAAAATTTATATCTTGGAAGACAGCTTTTCTTTTGGTGGTTACTTCAGCTAGAAGGGTTTCGGAAGTACAGGCGCTCATGGCAGTGGAGCCTTTCATTACACTCTACCTGGACAGGGTGGCCGTCAGGACCAACCCTTCCTTTATGCCTAAGGTGATATCCAGTGTGGCTCTTAACCAGACCATTCACCTGCCAACTTTTTTTTCCCAAATCCACAGAACAAGGGGGAGCGGATTCTACATTCATTAGATGTGCACAGACAATTAAGATTCTACTTAAACAGGATAAAATCTCTAAGAAAGTCTGAGCAACTACTGGTAGCATTTGCTGCAGGATCAGAGGGGAAGGCTATATCAAAGCAGACTATTTCTAAATGGATAAGCCACTGCATTCATTTCTGCTATTTGCACCATGGTAAACCTGTGCCCAAGGGTATCAGATCCCATTCCACCAGGGCTGCCTCCACTTCAGCAGCTTTTCTCAGAGGGGTCCCAACCAAAGACATTGTAGAAGCTGCAACTTGGAGCTCTGTTCATACGTTCACAAAGCATTATCATTTACCTCTCTTCTCAAAATCTAGGGCAGGCTTTGCCACTGCAGTCCTGCAGGACCTTATAGCTGCTCCTAATGCCGTTTAGTTCCATCCTCCCATCCATAGCTTTGGGATTCTACCCAAATGTAATGACTGCAACAGTGAAACACGAAGAACATAGTACAGTTGTGTACACTTACCATAAATGTAGATGTTCGAGTGTATTCACTGTTGCAGTCCAGGTTACCCACCCGCCATCCCCCATTCTATACCTTTTCCTCCCTTCACTATACTCAAAAGCCTTTGTGGTGTATTTGCTTTTAGTTGAAGGTAAATTTTATGCTTCTAAAGTGCATCTATATCTTTACAGATTAAAATGGCGTCGGCTGCATGTTTTATACCCGCGATGACCTGGCGTCATGGAAGAGGAGACTGCATCTGACGCAGGACCCAAGACTTTGTTATTCAAGCTGACTGAGGGCAATCTGCCAGCAGATTACCCAAATGTAATGACTGCAACAGTGAATACACTCTAACATCTACATTTATGGTAAGTGTACACAACTGTACTTTTCTCAGCCACTTTTTCTTGCAAAGCCATATTTTACAAATGTGGTTGATGCTATATAATCTCACATTTACTCATTAATTTCAGTGCTGTTGATGATCTTCCTGTTCATCTTCATCACTAAACTCTAGTTTCAAGTCCAACATACCCCTGATTCTTCTAGTCAACTCCTGTGCTTTTTTTCTGTCTCTCAATCATTTCCTGTGGAACATTGGAAAAGGTTTCACTGGCAGTCTCTCTCTCTGCTTCATTGTCAGAAAAATTCGAAGCAGAGTCCCGTTCTGTGTGCTGATTCACTTTTTGTTGGATAAACTTTTGTATTTCTTCCTTAACCTGATCTGCATGAAAAATTGTATTTGATTCTCTAGGAAAAAAAATATTCCAAAGATAGCTGGATGCGGCACCTTGAATCTCACTCCTGCCTGTTGATGATCCCTGATTGCTGGGATAAATTTGCTTCTCTTCTGCTGATGTACAGAACATAATAATTTTCCACAAACACTCTGTATACAATTATAAATACATTGCTGTCTACAATTATAAATACATTGCCCTTCTGCTACAGTTTTGCCAGGATCAACTCTTTCAACTGATATGATTGGATCTTTATTAATACAGGTCTTGGCTTCTTTCTCATGGCCAGGTTTGGAGCCTACACTTGATATGCCCTTTCAGTTAACAAATCCTGCTCTGTAATACCAGTCCAGTTGCTTATTTGTGCTTTCATAAAATGAATGCAGTCTGTTCCTTCTAGTTCCTCTGGTACAGCAGAAAACCTCTAGTTTTCCCTGGGTGCTCTGTCTAACACTTTCATGTTTTTTTAAACTGCTGTTCTTGAAGTCTCATACTTAGTCAGCCTTTTTTTCATTTTAAGCTCTGACTTTTGCAATTTTATCAGCTCATCTGAATGGCTAGTTAATATTTCTTCTACTTTTTCAGCCTTGTGTTATTTGACTCTATAGACTCCTTCAGTGTTTTTTTTTTTTAAATCAGTTCTGACTACATTTGTTTTATTTTTTCCACTAAATTACTGGAAGCCGTCTCCTGTACCAAAGCTGAACCTTGAACTGCTTTTTGCTGAGCAGCTGCAGGATCATTCCCAGTTAGTGTTTTCTCTTCACCTTTTCTAGCTAATTTTCTTTCATGTTCTCTAAATTTCTCCTTTACTGGCTAACTGAATTTTAATCAAGTTGTCTCTTATTTTCAGTTTCTTTTTTCATTCTGGAAGAGCTGTTCATGTATCTTATCTCATCAAGAAAAAGTGAAGCTCTTTTCCAAGTGATACTCCAGTTAGATATTCAGGAAAGGGTTGAAAGCTCCAAACAATTTACCACTATGCAGGGAAGAAAAAAGGAAATCATTTCTGTTGGAAGGGATCATTATTATAAAAAGGTTACTGTGTGATTCCTGAAGGTCGTCTGCTAATAGGGAAAATACTTTCGGCACAGTAGTAAGATGTAGTTTGAAAGGTTCAAAGTTGTCTGACATTTTCATTGAAAAGTCAAGATTTTATTCTTACAGAAAAGCCTCACTGTGACCAACAACTGGTGTTAGAACCAGGGCCTTAAGCTTAATGACAAAAAATGTCATCATCCCCTCTGGGGAAAAACCCGGTTCCCATGAATTACCACATCGATGGTAGTCCACTGGACACAGAAGGTGTTTTAAGAGATCTGGGAACACAGGTTGACATCAACCTCACTTTTGACAACCACATTGCTACTGTGGTCAGAAAGTCCTTCTCATTACTAAGGGTTTTGTATCCAGGAAGAAAGAGGTCATTGTCTCCCTCTACTCTTCCCTGATTAGGCCAATCGAGTACAATGCCCCATTTGACGTGTACCTCACTAGACACCTGCAACAACAGGAGAGGCCACAAAAGTACCTCACAAAGAGGATCCTAGGCCTTAAACACGTGTCCTATATGGACAGACTCAAAAAAACCCAACTATTCTCTGTCTCATATTGCCTACTTAGTGGAAATCTCTACCTGACTTACAAAGCCATGTCTGACCCAGCTCTGTTTAGAAATGCTACGTCTAAAGAAATCCCAATCCCTCCACACCACACGCTCCTGAGACCTCTACCTTATTACCACAGTCAACAGAACGTGCTGGAGGGACAGGTTCATAACCCAGAGACTACCCATGCTATGGAATAGATTTCCCATACATGTCAAACAGAGCACCTCACTGGCTCTCTTCAAGAGAAATCTTGAGTGTTTGGGAAATAGCAAATGAAGTACAAATATACAATAGTGAAGAATTATAGTCCAACACATAGGTTCATAGGTGTGTATTAGACTAATGGCCCTGGAGCCTTTACAAGTCTAGCCGATAGGACTACCCTGGCATTGTGCCACCCGACCTTGGTTCCCAGTGCCTCTGTCGAGTAGAGCCACTAGAGTGATCCCCGGGGTGAAATTTCTATTTCCCATCCACTCATCAAGATTTCTCTTGAGGAGAAAATATTTCAGTTTATAATATGTAATGTTTATATCTTGTTCTGAATTAGTGACATATATTATGTTTGCTTCAAAAAGGGATGTTTACTCATTAGTTTACTCCATTTATAGCCAACTGTGTTTGTTTTATGTCCCTGGCTTATGGTCTGAGTATAAAGGAGTAATGGTGAAAATGGACAACTCTGCGTAGTATCTCTTATAAGACTGTACTGTTCTGACAGGTCACCACTGCACTTCATCCTAGCTTGAGCTGCTGTGTAGATACTAAGTACTAATTTTATCTTTTTTTTTTTTGTTTGGAAAACTCCTAAATGCCTAAAGACATCTCTTCATAAATTGCCATTTCACTCTGTCAAATGCTTTTTCAGTATCCAAACTTATTCATGTTAACATATTGTTATTATTGTCCAGTGTACCCTTTTGAACACAAGGGTTCTGTTAATATTGTTGGATGTATGCTTACTTTCTGTAAACCCACACTAATCCAGGTCTGTTCTCGAAAATATACTTGCCGTATGCTATTTATAGTTAAGATTCAAAATCAAAATGGGACTGTATGACCTGGGATCAAGGGGATCTTTCTCCTCCATTGGCAAAAGGACACATCCCCACCCAAAACAGTAATCATAAAAAGTACAGGCTGGACTAATGCCATCATCTGCTTTATACACACTTTTGCTGGAGTTTCATCACTGTCAAGAGGAGTTTCCCTGTAGTCTGCATGTGCATGTTTTACATTTGCATTATAACAAACAACCTCCTGCATTTTACCAAATTCCCTCTTTCAGTGTTTTATTTTTGTGAGTCTTATTATTTGCCCTACTTACAATCAACATACTCGGGTCATTAATTTTGTATGCATTCCCAGTTCTAGTCTATGAGTTACCAGAACTAACTGTATGCAGTATTATCTGTTAATTATCATCATATAATATATTAGTTTCATTTTTCATTCATCATTCATTTACTTCCTTCACCAATGTCATAATACCTTTATTAAAAGCAACATACCACAATTTCCAGTTTGATAAGCGGGACTTTTCTCAGACAGCGTGTAGTGTATCTCCAGCCCCCCGCCATTCATTTAGATATACACTTTAATATTTAATTTGTCTGTCATGCACTACTTTAACTATTTGATGCAACTGTAGTAATAATACTTTTCTGCCAATACATGATTTCAGTGATTTGAAGGTGTTATTCACAATGCAATTGGGGTGGCCATGGTCGTGCAGCGGTTAGCGTTGTTGCTTCACAGCAAGAGGTTCTCTGGTTTGTTTCTTAGCTGGTGTGCCTTCTGTTTTCCTCTGGGTGTTCCAGTTTCCTCCCACATTCCAAAGACATGCAGTAGGTGAATTGGACACTCTAAATTGGCCGTAAGTGAGAAAGTGTATGCGAGTGAGTGGTACGAATGAACTACAATTTCAGTGCTAGCCACCTGGAGGTGTAATCCTTGGCTCGAGGTGATTGTCACTGCAGAAGTGACACCCCAACCCCATGTGCAAAATGGAAAAAAGGGGTTGAGGATGGATGGGTGGATTCAGAATGCAACCCACATTTTGATTACACTTGTTTGTCCATACAGATATTTATCCTTTTTTAAGTAGTGTCTTCATCTTATATTCACAGTGCATTTTTTGTGGAAATGTTAACATTTTGTTTAAAAACTATTTAATATCCTTTGTTTTACCCATCATTTTCTTTTGTCAAACAGGAAGGGGCTTTGCAGGGCATTTTTCTTGAAATATCCATAGTTTGCTTTACTGCCCCTGTTGGTTGTTTTCTCCTTCCATCACCTTTTCCTACCTCTAGCTGTTTTTTTTCTTTGCCAACTTGTATTGTTCCTATCAGCTGCCTGTGTAAGCTTGTATTCCACATAGATAGAAGAGTCAAAGAAATGTAGAGGCTAGTAATTTGAAATAGAGTTTCATTTCTCTGCAGTCTTATGGAAGTTTGTGTTTGCAGTGAAAGGTCATTATCCACATCTCTGAAGTACAGGCTAACACAGAAGGTCTTTGGCTAACAAAGTTTGCAGATGACTGCAAACTAGGAGCCATAATCGAAACTCCTAACAATGTGGACATACTACAAAAGGGCCTCACTGAGACAGATACCTGGTGTCAAAGCCATGGCCTGAAGCTCAATGCCAAAAAGTGTATTGTCATCCCCTTTGGTAAAAACTCAGTACCCATCAACTACCACTTAGCTGGTAGTCTACTTAATGCCGAAAATGTGATGAGACCTTTGGACACAGGTGGACAGTAGTCTCTCCTTTGATAATCACATCGCCACAGTGGTCAGGAAATCCTTCTATGTTGCTCACCTCATCACAAAAGGTTTCTCATCCAGAAAAAATGAGGTCATTGTTGCCCTCTACTCATCACTTATTAGACCCATTATAGAGTACAACGCCCCTTTTGGTAAGTACCTCACAAGACATCTACAACAACTGGAAAGGCCAGAGATATACCTCACAAAGAGGATTACTGGCCTCAAACAGATGCCCTACGCAGACCGTCTCAAAAAACTCCAGCTTTACTCTGTCGCATATCGCCTACTCAGAGGCGATCTCTGCCTAAC
The DNA here is from genome assembly GCF_019279795.1 of Protopterus annectens. Lineage (NCBI taxonomy): Eukaryota > Metazoa > Chordata > Ceratodontiformes > Protopteridae > Protopterus > Protopterus annectens. The sequence continues at coordinate 321,661,043 of NC_056737.1, read as the reverse complement.
ATACAAAGCTATGTCAAACCCAGAGCTGTTGGACATGCTCCACTTAAAGAAATCCCAATCCCTCCGAGCTCTAGGGACCTAAACCTTGCCACCACAATAAACAGAACATGCTGGAGAGATAGATTCCTGTCCCAAAGACTTCCCATACTCTGGAACAGACTACCTATCTATGTCAAACAGAGCTCCTCATTAGCACTCTTCAAGAAAAATCTTGATGATTGGATGGGCAATAGGAAATTCACCCCAGGGATCACTTCTGTGGCTCTGCTCGACAGGGGCACAGGAAAATAATTTTCTTGGGTGGCGAAAACCAGGGTACATTTTTGGCTAGGCTTATATAGGCCCTAGGGCCAATAGCCTAGTACCTACCTATGAACCTGTTACCCATGTCCATGCTTTGTCTGTTCCCTTACTCCACAAAATGGATGGAATTTTTTCCTTAAGCTGCTATATCTGTAGTTTAATCAATATAGGCCTCTGCTGGTTTGTTGGTCTCAAACTGGGCATATTAACTCCGAGTTCCCTTTCTGTTTCAGTTTAAGCTGTAGAAAGTTCAGTCGGTATGCTGAGGCATTTAATACAATCTTTATAATCCTTCATTTTAGTTTGTTTTGATATTACTGTAAACCTCAAATTGTTTCTGTGACCCTGTCCCCAAGTTCAGCCAGTTTCTGTGCCAGTAGTTCATATTTAATTGCTGTCTTAATATTTTTCTTTCATCATCTTTTCAGCAGTTTGCATGCCAACTGTTTCCTCTGAAAGCATGGTTTAAACATCATCAGTTTCCTGCAGCTTTCTGTTTGATGTCCTTCAAGGATGCATCTGCAGTCCTAACAAATGGGTTGTCCTGGCCTCAGGCAGCCCTTCGGTCAGCCGGATTCCAAAGTCTGGGTCTGGCCTCGGCTGATGTCGCACTTCACCCGACGTCATAGCTGCAGTTCAGCGGGTATAAAGGCATCAGCCGATGCCATTTTCCCCAGTCTTTCTTGCCGCGTGGTGCCCGAAGCAGAAGCTGTTCGCAAGTGCCGGTCGGTCAGAACCAGAGATTGCTACTACCGAAGACTTCTAAAAAGCTAAGTACCCTGTTGGGGACTCTTTCTTGCCTCAGCCGATGTCAGAAAAAGTGAATAACTGTTTAACTTGTGGGAAACAAATACCTCATAAAGATTTCCACTCTTACTGCCTACCTTGTTTAGGCCCAGACCATGACGTAGCAGCTTGTCTAGCCTGTGCTTCCTTCAACCGACGGACACTTAGACGTCAGTCGGAGTTTGCAGAGGAGTTTTTCGGCTCCGCTTTTGCTTATATCATGCCGTCGGAGACTCCGACTACACATTTAGCTAAAAAGCGTAAGGAAAAGGACCGACACTCGCGGTCCGCGGTTTCGGCCGAAACCGCGGTTAAGCCAACCACGAGTGTCTCTGTTTCGGCTGAAACCGAGTCCGCGGTTCTTCCTTCGGCCGAAAGCATGCCTCCTACTACCGAGGCCTCTTCCAGCATGGCTGAATCTGCTACGGAAAATCCACCTGCTCTTACAGTTTCTCAGGATTTATCAGATACTATCCCCTTAGATGTATCTACTCCTGCACGTGGAGCTGCTAGGCCCCCTGCATCCATGTCAATTAAGGCTTTTGCCAGGGCTAAAGCAGCTAAATCTTCAAAGGCCGTGCCTGCTAAAACCCCCACTCACAGGCCTAGCTCTAATACTCAAATGCTTAGTCTAGCAGAGGATCTCATTTCTTTGATCAGGGGAACCCAGTCTCACCCTGACAGGGCCTCTCACCCACCTTCAGAGAAGAGGCCTAGAGCAGAGCCCCCTGAGCCAGTTTCTTCAGATTACTCCTCTGATGATTCAGAAAATACAAATCTTCCAGAAGGCCCTTATTCTCCATATGAGGACTCTGATGCAGAGGATTCCATACCTTCTGCCTCTCCTCCTGAGGAATTTTCTTTTGGGGAAACCTTGCATGCTATGAGGGAACAATTTCAATGGCAGGGCCAGGATTTTTCAGACTCTAGGAAAAGTCTTAGGACCTTTTTACATTTACCACAGCATAGGCCTTTAGCTATTCCTCCAGTACTTACAGTTGTGGATGATGCATTTAATGATGCTTGTACTTCCCTGACTCACTGCCTCCGGCCCCTGCTAAGCCCGACAGATACTACAGGGTTCCGGACACACATTATCATTTGTATAAGGCTCCTATTGCAGATCCTGAAACTATTTCACAGGGCCCCAAAGCTGTAGCAGCTGCCTCTGCCAAAAAACCCTCCCCTCTGAAAGAGAATCTAGGGCATTGGAGAGATGGGGTAAAAAAGTTTATACTTCTGCTACTCTTCGCTAGGGCCTTAAACTGTCAATTCCACATGATTCAGTATCAGGAATTTCTGTTAGATCAGCTCACTAAAAAACTGTCCTCGCCTGAGCCTTTAGACCGTAAGTCCCTTCAGGATTTGGTGCATAACACTCAGCAGGTCAGTAATCATTCCTTAAAATGCGGCTATGATGCACTGGAGGCTTCCTTTAGATCAGCTATGACTGGTACAGTGATCAGAAGGCATGCATGGTTAAAAGAGCAATCCTTCCCAGACCATGTAAAGTCAAAGCTTCTAGATGCTCCCATGGAAAAGCACAGTTTGCTTGGTTCCCCTGCACAGCAAGTGTTGAAGAAGGTGGAAGAAAAGCTAAATCTGTCCAGACAGTCAAGGATTTCTTACAGGTCCAGCCTCCGAGATTTAGTAGGAACTGGCCTTCCAAGAATTGGTCCTTTCCAGACACCACCAGAGCACAGAGAAGCAGAAATAGACGCCCTAGAGGCAGAGGTCAATCCAGAGGTGCCTACAGGGGACATCAGTGGCAGCCTAACAGCCAGAGAAGTACTGCCACAGATCCAGCCACTACCACTTCCACAGGACAATCACAGTGACCTGGCTCTGAAACCGCCTACCAGGGAACAACTGGGAGCACCCTTAGGCGGAAAGCTAGCCTTATTCTCAGTAAATTGGCATTACATTACAGGAGACAAATGGATTTTACAGACAATAGACAAAGGCTACAGGTTTCACTTCCATACTCTTCCAAGGAAGAGAGGAATGCCAAACCTACCTCCAAACCAAAGGACAAACGCTCTACAGCAAATAGACCACTTACTAAGCATGAGAGCTATAGAAAAGGTACCGGCTATGGAACAAGGACAAGGATTTTATTCAAGGCTTTTCCTAGTACCAAGAAAGGAAAACCAATGGAGACCTATCCTCGACCTGTCCGCTCTAAACACATATCTCATTGTTCCAAAATTCAAGATGCTGACCCTACAGCAACTTCTTCCCATGCTGGGCAAGGAGTCTTGGCTGGTGACTCTGGATCTCAAGGAGGCATACCTGCACGTCCCCATACGACCAAATTGCAGAAGATACCTCAGATTTCTTGCAGGATCAGAGCATTATCGATTCTCAGCATTGCCTTTTGGCTTATCTACTGCCCAGAGTATTCACGAAATGCCTGGCATCAGTAATTGCTCATTGCAGGCTTCAGGGAATTCAAATTTATCCATACCTGGACGACTGCCTGTTACAAGCGGACAGCAAAGACAAATTAACAAAAGATTTAAAAAAGGTTATTCACCTGCTGCAAGCCCTGGGATACACAGTCAACATAAAGTCAAGGCTGATACCATCCCAAAGGATAACCTTCTTGGGTGCAGAACTGGACACATCAAACCAGATGGCATTCCTCACAGCAGAAAAACAGAAGCAGCTACCACTCTATTTCATGGCATTAACAACGCAGAACCAGCTTACAGCAAGGAAAATCCTGCAAGCCCTGGGTTACATGGCATCCTGCATAATATTAATTCCACATGCCAGACTACATATGAGGAAGTTGCAATGGTACCTGAGGAATTTATGGTCTCAGCACAAGCACAGCCTAGAAACCCAAATTCCAATAATTCCATGCCTGAAGCAAGAATTCCAGTGGTGGGCCCAGGCCTGTCAATTGAACAAAGGACTGCCCTTCCACAGGCCTCACCCAAGCCAGACTATCACCACGGACGCCTCAGACCTCGGTTGGGGGGCACACATGGTGGACAAGTGCATACAAGGCTTATGGACTCAAGACCAGATGAACCTACACATAAATCAAAAAGAGATGCTGGCAGTGAAACAGGCAATTCAGACATTCAGACCACTTCTTCAACAGGGTCATTTGCTGATAAGGACGGACAACACCACAGTTATGTGGTATATCAACAAGCAGGGAGGCACACATTCATATCCTCTATGCCGGATGGCAATGGACCTCTGGAATGTGGCCCTGAGCCTCAACATTCAGCTCCAGGCCATATTTGTGCCAGGAAAAGAAAATATACTAGCGGACATCTTAAGCAGAACCACCACGGATGCCCACGAATGGATGCTGCATCCAGACATCTTCAAAACCATTACAAGGAAATGGGGACTGCCAGAAATAGACCTGTTCGCATCCCCACACAACCACCAATTGAAAAAATTCTACACAAGAACATACCACCCACTTGCTTGGAAGGTGGACTCCCTATCCTTCAGTTGGGAAAACCTGACAGCATATGCATTCCCACCTCTTCCTTTGATGCACAAAGTGCTACTGAAGATCAAAGAAGATCACCCGAGGATCATCTTGATAGCTCCAGACTGGCCGAGACAACATTGGTACCCACTACTGAGGAGTATGTCCCGGGAACACACATGGCCTCTACCCCTACTACCTCTACTGCTAACACCAGAACAACTTCAAAATCCTGCATCCAAACTTGAAAACACTGCAACTAGCTGCTTGGAACATTATATAAGGCGAAATAACCCAGATTTATCTCAAAGGGTTAAAGACATTATCTTGGAGGCTCGCAGACCCTCAACAAGGAAAACTTATTCAGCAAACTGGAAAAGATATCTCATTTGGAGTGCAACAAAAGGAGTAGATGCATCATTGGCAAACATAGCTAACATCCTGGAATACTTAGCAGAGCTTTTCCACAATGGTCTCTCTTACTCCTCCATTAAGATTTATGCATCAGCAATTTCAGCAGAATACAACATGGATCCTCCATTCTTTTCTCAACCTCTACTCAGGCAGTTTCTCAGAGGTATTAAAAATGTAAAGCCACCAAGGAAACCACCATTGCGTACATGGGACTTGAACTTTGTGTTAGAAAAGTTGACACTTCCCCCTTTTGAACCAGCAGCAACAGCAGAATTACAGTACTTATCTTGGAAAACTGCATTCCTGCTCGCAATCACTTCAGCTAGAAGGGTTTCTGAATTACAGGCATTAATGGCAGTACAACCCTTCCTTATCTTCCATCAGGATAGAGTGTCCATGAGAACTAATCCTACCTTTATGTCAAAGGTGGTCTCCAGGGTATCATTAAACCAAGCAATACACCTACCAACATTCTTCCCCAACCCGCAGAACAGAGGGGAAAGATTGCTGCATACCTTGGATGTACACAGACAATTGCGCTACTACCTGGACAGAACCAAGAACAATAGAAAAACTGACCAGCTTCTGGTAGCATATGCAACAGGAATGGAAGGAAAAGCAATTTCAAAACAAACAATCTCAAAATGGATAGGAAATTGCATTAGATTTTGTTACTCTTTTCATGGAAAGGCAACTCCAGAAAACATCAGACCTCACTCCACAAGGGCTACAGCCACTACTACAGCTTTCTTACGAGGTGTGGCTACCAAAGACATTTTAGAGGCCGCTACTTGGAGCTCCGTGCATGCATTTGCCAAGCATTATAATCTACCTTTATACTCCAGATCCCGAGCAGGTTTTGCCACGGCTGTTTTGCAAGGGATCTTAACTACACCATAAACTCTTAGTGCCTCCTTAGTGCCTCCTCCCCCAGTTTGGCTATGGTATTCTACCCATTTGTTAGGATTGCAGATGCATCCTTGAAGGACATAGTACAGTTTTGTACCTACCATAAATGTAGATGTCCGAGAGGTATGCATCTGCAGTCAGGATTACCCACCCTCCTTCCCCTCTGTGGTACTCCTAGGGTATTTGCCCATCTTGTAGCTAGCTGGGGGAATCTATTATGGTGTATTTGTTTGTATATATGTATATACATGTTTATTTCTATTTGCTCTCTATTGTTTGGAAACATTTGCATTTATCCAAATTTAGCCTTCCTAGAGGGCACCTGGCATCTGGGGCAAGAAACACTGAGGAAAATGGTGTCAGCTGATGCCTTTATACCCGCTGAACTGCAGCTATGACGTCGGGTGAAGTGCGACATCAGCCGAGGCCAGACCCAGACTTTGGAATCCGGCCGACCGAAGGGCTGCCTGAGGCCAGGACAACCCATTTGTTAGGACTGCAGATGCATACCTCTCGGACATCTACATTTATGGTAGGTACAAAACTGTACTTTTCTGATGTATTCCAGCTGGGTCCTGCTTATCTTGAAGATTTCTGCGAGTATTTGGTCATTCTTTCTTTCTGGGATGACTGAAGAGTTTTCTTCTTTAGCTGCCATGATCAACTTCTTTTCCCACCACTACTCCACCACACTGCTTTCAGTCTTCGAGTTCTTGCAGCGATTCTCCCTTTTACTTGTTTACCTTTTGTAAATCATAGGCACTTTAGCTACAGGGTTATGTTAACAATTTAGAGTAGTTTTTAGGCTGTTGCTAATTTAATTGGCCACAGGTCTAGTTTTAACTGCTTACACTACCTGTGCTATCATGACATTATCTGTCTTGTTAGTAGTCTTTAGCTTTACTGCATATTTTCCATTAATAATTATTGAGACAGGTAGTTATTGCTTACCTTTGTTTGCCAGGTTGTACACCTTCCAAAATTATTAGGATTCCAAAGTAGAGAAAGCTTTGTCTTCATTAGCAAACCACCCATTGCTTTAATGATTATTTTCAGTTGACAATATCCTATTAAATTGTACGTAATCTTAGAGATTGCTTCAGTTGGACTACTTTCAGTATGCTTTGTGTAGAGCTAAAATATTGTCACATTTAAGGCCTTATCCAAGGAGCTGGTGCTATGTTGGAGCATTTTTGATGTGAACTAATGCCACTCATTTTGTAGTGGTAGCAAAATGCTTATCGGGTATTTCAGGGCAGAGTTAGCTAGTGTTCTGATGGTCAATTCCCCATATCAATTTCATGAATACTAGCTAGAATATTCCAAGGGAGATTTTGATGATATGCTTTGAGTGCCCTGAAAGTCGCAACATTTCTTTGCTTCTTTGGTTGAAAATATTGTGGACATGGTGCAGTGGTTGAATGCAGCACCCACTGCCTTAGTGATATACCACTTCTGTGATTACTTTACATGACTGCATTCTAGAATGCTGCAGTTTCTAGATTATGAATTTGGTCTAATAAAACTTCAGGTACTTTAGGGAAGTGAATAACCGTTTATGTGATCAAGTGAGTTTTATTACAGCTTTGGTTAATGACGAATGTTTGTCATTCGTAAATACAGCATTATGGCATATAATTGAATGAATGATGATCTTAGCAGATTTTAAGGAATGTACATATGATGGGTATACAAGACCTATTAGTCTGTTGCCCATGAAATGATTTGAGGATCATGGTCACTTAGTTTTGGAGAACAGATGGCATAGCCTTGATTTGGTGTCCGTCATCATCAGCAGTTGCATTCGTCCTCTCCTCTTCTCCAGCCTCTTGGCATCTGAGGTTGAAATACTATGGAGATTGTGGACCATTGTTCTGGGTGTTTTTATCCCAGGGTGCATTTGTTCTCCAGACATCTGTTTTTTGTAGTAGTTCAGTTTAAGTTTCTTATGTCTAACATTGCCAGTATTCTCACTTGTTAAAGATGATTAGAAATGGTAGAGATTTGAATGTTAGCTGCTATCATAGGTCTCAGTATTCTGTAATTTTCCTAAATATCTGCCTTTTGCACATCAGGCAGTGTTTCTAGAATGGAAACTTATGTCTGATATTGCCAACATTCAGACTTGTTGTTAGTAAGTCCCTAAAATTGTTGGGGAGATTATTTTTAGCAGCTTCCATAGCCTTACAGTTTCTGAGATGCATAGTGGGGATTAAATGATATTTAATCCCAATGATTTTAGTGGATAAATATCACTGCTAAGTGTTGAGCCCAATTGTGTGTGAGTGAGAGAGTCACTGTGAACTTCTGTTTGTTCCTTATGGATAACTAAGTTGACTGTTTTTTTTTTCTATGTGCTTTATTCAGATCACTGGTACAGTATTTACTACTAGGACTTAGTCACTAGGTGATCCTGACTTCCAGAGCTCAGGATATTTCTGTTCTTGCATGGTGTACAATCATGTCCTTGGTATGCCCAAATATGCTAGTATAAGAAAGGTGTCTGCCAACACCATTTTAGAACTTTCTTGTCTCATTTCATGAGTACACATGCCCCATTTGTCAGGTAGTGAGCAGTGTCTACCATCCTTAGTGTGTTCAGTCAGCTACAGAGATCAGAAGCCAAGTGCGCCAGTGGGGAAAACTATTTCACCTATATTTTGACTGTTTGGTACTAGGTCATTTTGGATTATATCTTAAATATCTTTTGGCTGTAACTTGTATTTGATGCCAAAAAAGTGAGATGTGGCTGTGGTAGGTAAATCCTTCATAAGGGCTACCACAGTCACTGTGTTTACTGCCAAGGAGTGAGTCATGATATTCAACACTGCAAGGCCTGTCAAAGTTTTACCCATAAAACCTTTCAGAGTAAGTTATGCCTCTTTCCCAAATACCTTGAGTAGGAGATACTCAAGGCTTTAGCCCAGTTTACTTTGGTGACCATTGAGTCATCTTTCTCCACTAGTCTTCCCCTCAGAAAGAGCTGCAATGAGAGGGTAAAAGGGGATGCAAGAGGCTCCATGTCTGAGGAACTGGGCATGTCTGACTGTGTTGATCCTGTATGGGGTTCTTCCATGGGCATCCAACTCTGGGCACATGCAGAAGAAGCCAGTGTTTATCAACTCTGATGGTGAAGCAGGATCGCTATGATTTTGGTTAGGGTGGTTGAAAGTCTTGGCGAAATGTCTTTGTCCAGCTCCCACTTTCTCTGGCTTTCTAAAGCCTTGAGTTTGCTCAGCTGTAGACAGTGGCTCTGGGAACGTCTGTATGCAAACTTCTCCATCATCTACCCTATCCATTCCTGAATCCCTGATCAGTGTCTCATACTTCTTCTTGGTTACATATTTCTACTCTGTCTTTGTCTACATTCTCTTTTCAAGGGGTGCTGCCATGGGTTATAGGCAAGAAAACTCTAACGTGGTGGTGGGTGCCCATCTTGTACTGGCATGTTTGGATGTACCAGGGACCTTGTGTATGGGGGGGGGGGGCACGCACCTAACTGCTAAGCCCTAGTAGTGAGGACTGTTGCAACAGTGATGTATTCGAACATTTGCTTTCATGATAACTTGCCTAGACAATTGTACTTGCTAAAACTATTAAAATTATTTATCTTAACTAACACAAACACAGTGCGCTTCCTTTTGAATAAGGTAGTCTGAGTACTTTTTCTCATTTATCGGTAACACCATCATGTAGCTGTGTGTACACTAGCGTACCATTAATTTGCAAAAAGATTGTAATTTTTATTTTAACCTCAATATGAAGAGCCTGAGCGTAACATTTGATTTATTAATATTAAGGTATTTTGGGATAGGTTCAAAGGGTGATCATACATTTTCCTACTAAAAAGCTTGGATTTTGTATGATATTCAAAAAAGGAGGCAAGTTAACTACTTATTGTTTCTATACCTGTGCTGTTTTCTAAAGTTATTTCCATGTCATCATTTTAACAGAAAGGCTTGTAAAGCCATCTGGGACTGTCTTACCTGTGTGAGAGAAATATAACAACTAAATTCTGATTTTTGTTCACTTTCAGATAACATGCAGTTGAATTCTCCAGACAATTCAGTCTTACCCCCTAGGTCCTTGGCAGAGGAAACTGAAGACTTTTGTCATATCAGTCATCAGGAGAAATCTGCTTCATCTCTGTGTGATGGGAGCACCAATACAGTTGGAGATGCTTTGACATCCCATGATCTTTCCAAGAACCAGACTTCTGTTAGCATAAAAGAAGAGAGTTGCAATTCACAGACTGATTCCTTCACTTTGAGAGATGAGCATAACACTGCATTGAACACTCATTCCACAAATCTTCAGACTGTGACAGAAGATGATTTGAAACCAGATGCTGAGCAACAGGCAGAGTCTTTATCAGTGGAAACCAGAGGAGGCAAAAAGAAAAAGAAATTGAAGAAGAAAAAGTCTCTGAGAGCCACACGTGTACCTGATAATAGTGACACCGAACAAGATGTGGACCCTGGAAGGTACATCAGGAAGCTCAGAGCCAGACGATCACCTCAAGGAGGCAGGGTCACAACCACTGGCATTGAGGAGCAAGTAGTAGATGTCAACAAACAAGAAGCTGAGAAGCTCCAGGAAGAAAATGAGTTGGGAAGTGAGGACAGTGACTCTTCAGTGGAAGTGGTAGATGTTGTGAAACCAGCTTATGAGATAGTGGCCATTGATTCATCTGATTCAGCAGATGAAATGCCAGACAGCCCATCAAAGACAAAAGCATTAGCCTCTTCGAAACAGGGACTAGGAGAGAGAGCAAAATATGGCTGTGATGAAGTTACATCAACCAGTGAACTTGGTACAACCTGTACAGATGGTATAAAAAGGTGAGCTTTGGTTACTGACAGAAATTGATCTGTTCATGCAAATGTGCAAATTTATGTTTGTATAACTGCAGTTACTTGCTTATGAGCTCAGTTTTAAGGTCAAATATTTACACTAACTTATGCAGCTGGGGCAATACATTGTAGAATGTATGCCAGTATCAGACTTGTTTTAGTAGTATGTCCAAACCTCTTCCTTTCATTCGCTTTCATGAGGGAAAATTGCTGTAATGTGGTGAAAACATTAAATCTAACAGACCTGGAATTTTTTGGTGATGTTCAGGTGGGTGCAATGATGTATGCTTTTCAACTACTTTGGAAAAATACTGAGAGGTTCGTATCCTTGCCCTTTCATTGGACAGAACTATGCATATTTGCTGTGTTTAGTGATAACATTACTTTGAATAGTAAAAGTGTTGTAAAAAGGTCTAGATGGTACCATAACTGTCTTCTTGCTTTTGTAGCATTTTTTATTTTTCATTTTACCCTTTTAAAAGGAAAAGCACCTCCCCCCCCCCCCCATTTGAAGTTGAAGTTGAATTCCATCTTGGTTATTCTTTTTTTCCTGCAGTATGGTTTAGTTATCAGGAACAGTCCTGCACTTTATGAAACTTGCATTTCCTTGCCTTGAAATTAGTTATGAAAAGCTCTCCAACTTTTTTGAGTTTAACCTCTCTAGTGGTTTGGTATAGGAATTTTCTACCTGCGTGACACCGTACATATAGAGATATCTATGATTTTTTCCTGTCAAGTACTGTCTATGGTCTTATTTAAGCAACTGTGCCTTGCTGATATCAGCAACTGCTTTATAAATATGTGCAGTGTGTTATGGAAATGTTCTCCACTGCCTTGTTTGAACAGAGGAGGAGAAAATATATTGGTGGGTGTAGTTGACCACATCTTTTTGGTTACTGATGTAGTTGTTAGAGGTATTTTTTCTGTAAGTGCAACATTCTAATAGACTGCATTGTTTTATTCTTATGCACAGAGAATAACAGTTTGTCATTTTCAAAAATTAAGTTTTGTATAAGCTTAGTGTTACAGTATAATAAATAAATGGAGCAGCAACAGAACAGAAGAAATTGGAAAATGTAATGCACCAAGACATTTGTGCCACAGTGTAAAATCAAAGAAAACTCTTCTAACATTATTTAAAGAAACAGAAGGCTGAAACTATGTTGTACTGTGCTGTGTTGTAAGAGTGCAAATGATGTGACAAATGATAAAAGTAAAATGCTACTAAGCATGTACAATATTATCCGGTATTCTAAGCATGTACAGAATTCTCCAGTATTAAGTACCAAAACCCACTGCAGACACTGGTTAATAGCAGAAATAATTTGCTTGCCGGAAAGTTCACATCTCCTAGATTGCAGTGATACAAAATGGCAGTAGTAGAAAAACTTGCAGTTCAGCTGCTTTATTTTGTTGAGGATTTACAACTGTTGTGATTAGCTCAGAGAACAATATAAATCAGAGTAATTCAGGTAAAAAGTGTAAGCTAGTCAGCTTCAAAAAACAGTGCAAGATGCCTGTAATATACAGTGTTGTCATTCAGTTTACATAGAAGTCAAAAATCAACTTGTTTCCTTATTTTTATCCTGACTCGTACGGAGGGAATGTGGATTTGATTCTGAGGAATTGTCCAAGGAGTAAAACAAGATCACTGTAACATGAAAAATCCCTTGTCATTCATTTTGTGGAAAATTTATTAAAGTATAAGTAAGACCCACTTAGAATAATTTGAAGTACTAAAAACAACTCAAAATACAAAAGTACAAAATTTCTGAGTTCCAAGGTGGAGTTTATCTTCAGTGCTTTTGAATTTGTTGCCTCTTTGAGCGCATCTCATAGTCAGGAATGGAAGCTGTCCATTTAACTGAATGTCTGCGTAAAGAGAATCCATGTTTTCATTTACCTTGATAACTTGAATGCAGTGCTTTTTCAGCCTGACAGATTCCCAGGTTACTTTTGTACCTCCCCGTTCCCACATTAACTTGTCTTTCTTTTACATTTTCCAGTGTTTCCTCAGTACTGTACTTATTTGTTTGGATTCTAGGGGACCCCATTCTGTATTTTTGGATTTGTCTTAGTTAATTATCTCCTTTTCCTCCAGAGGTTGTAAATAGAGATTATTGACCACCTTTGCTACTTACTTCGCATGTGTTGCAATAGTTTGTGAAAAATTTGTTCCTGTTGGTTTGGGATTTGGCTTTTTGTTGCCATCATGACCTGTACTTCTAGAAGTCATACTAAATGCATGTATTGCTTAGGTTCAGAATAGCAGTCAGAACTTGTGTTTGTGTATGTAAGGGGTGTCTACAGAATCTTTCCAGTGACTCCACCCGCCTGCACCCATTTGACCATTTTCTTTGGTTAGTGAGAGGGCCCTCCAGTCCATTTATACTCAGGTGGAGGTGAGGGTTAGATGTTAATAAGTAGATCATTCTGCCGATCCTGCAGCCTGTCCTGTCCACACCCCTTTGACAGCTTGCATGCTGCTCAGTTGCTACTCTCTGGAGGTTCATGCACTGCACTGCAGTGCTTGAGGAAGTTTCTTGGTCAACATTTCACAGCTGTGTGCAATGGGAACATTAAACTCTTTGCTGTAGGTGAAACACATGCAGTCATACAGGTGTTGCTAATGCAGCTAGATGAACTGCCTCCCTGCACCCCATGATGGGTGAACTGCTGTCAGCTGCTCACACATCCTCTTCTCACCTTCTGCCTCCAGCAGCCAAGCTGCTAGTTGAGCATGGGTCATCTGAGGTGGTCAGGGCTTCATCCCTCTGCACCACAAGACTGGATTTAGAACGTTGTGATACATGTATATTTGTACAGAATTTAATGAAGTAACACAAAGCGATGCAGATAATCTCTTTGTGCCATTTTATTGGAGCCTTAAGTAAAGTAGAAGTCTCAGCAAGTCTTGAAAGTCTTGGCCCTTGATTATTTTGCTTCTCTAGCTAGGAAGAAAGATTTCTGCTTTTTTTTTAGCTTTCTTTCTGGTTTTCCAGTAAAGCCTGCCCCTTTTGGTTTGTTCACTTAAAATCTGTTTTTTGTTAAGTTAGTCAAGTCTAGAAAACTATCAGCCACAGACGCTAAACATCTGAAATTGGTTAAAATTAAAGCCATATTTCCTTCTACAGTAATAAGTGTTTCTACTAGATTGTTTGAAGAATCTCCTGTAATTACCTCTCCCATCAGCTATTCTGTTGAGTTCAACCTCATCAAACATGCACAATTTATGCCAAAGAAAGACTACCACCAACTTCTCAGAGCAGCAGAGTCCAACAAAAATAAAAGTAAATAATCCAAGAACACTGACTAACCCAAGGAAGGCCTGACTCTCCAGGTTAAAAACTTAATTTATTGTAGGTCATAAGCGCTTTTGCAGCTACTGCTGCTTCATCAGATAAACACATTGAACCTGGCTGTTAAGTAGAAAAGTGAAACAGTGTTAAATCACCTGACCACAAAATTTAAAGAAATACAGCTAAAATATATATTTAAACAGCACATGAAAACATGTACATATAAATGCAACATAAAAACTGTATAAAAATGTATACAAAACTTCCTATCACCAGAAAAGTACTATTGTAGCTAACAAGAAAACAAACATATATAATTGCAGATGCAAAGGCAAATATGCTCATCTGGTTAGTGGTCTTGACTTCATTTTGGATTTAATGGGTACAAACTCATTCAACTCATGCCCAAAATCTCCCCTCAGCCTTATAATTTATTTAGCTTCAATCTGTTCTGTTTGATTCCTTATTATCTCCACCCCTTATAGTCTCATCTGCCAATAACAAGAAATTTGAATGTGTGCCTAGAGTCAGTAGCCAATACATGTTTTGTCAAAGCAGTAGTTGTGCTTCCCTTTTGTGTATAATAAACATGCTCCTTTATTCTCTCCTTTAAAGCCCTATCAGGTGTCCTTCGTGTTTCACTGTTGCAGTCATTACATTAAGGTAATCCTGCTGGCAGGTTGCCCTCAGTCTGCCTGAATTCCAAAGTCTTGGGTCCTGCATCGGCCGTCGTCGCCCCTTCCCTGACGTCAGGTCGTCAGGGGTATAAAAGAAGCAGCCAACGCCATTTTCTTTAGTCTTTCGTGCTGGGCGGTGCCCGAAGAAGAAGCAGTTTGCAAGTGCCAATCGGCCGACTCCTGAGATTTTAGAGTTCGAATTTCAGATCCGAAGTCTTCTATAAAGCTAAGTACCCCGTTGGGGAAACCTTTTTCTTGCTCCAGAACCGATGTCAGAAAAAGTTAATAATTGTATTTCTTGTGGGAAGCAAATAACTCATAAGGACTTTAATTCTTACTGTATTTCTTGCCTAGGCCCTGATCATAACTTTCTGGGTTGTCGGTTTTGAGCTAGATTTAACCAACGCACTATTAAGCATCGGTATGATTATGCTTTAAACTACTTTGGACGCAGATTTAACTATCCAGAAATGTCGTCGGAAAGCCATCCGACTACCGGAGTTCACAAAAAACGCAAAGAAAAAGAAAGACAGCCGAGGCCCAAAACCGACGACGAAGCTTCTCCTAAGCCAGTCACCAGTTCGCTGGTTCTCAGTGAGGCGCTTTCGCAGCCCCTGACGACCGCTACTTTAGAGTTGCAGGCCGCTACCGACTCCCACGTGGAGTTGGCCATGCTGCTGGAAACTCAAAGTATTGGAGCCTCGGACGCTAATCCTTCAGATGGGTCCGGAGCCACTGAGCAGGCACCGGCTTCTGAGGGTGTATTCAGACCCAAACACCTATACATTAAACCAACTTCAAAGGCAAAGACTAAAGCACCTTCAAAGGCAAAGAAGCAACCTCAAGAGCCACGTGGACAGGCTTCCATGCCCAAAAAACAGATGCTCAAAATGGCCGAAGACTTGATTACCTTGATCAGGGGTCCCCATCTCCCTCCTGATAAGAGGCCTAGGCAAGAGACTGACTATGAATTTTCAGATCAGGTTTCCATTTCTTCTAATTCCTCTTCTGATCAGGAATATTATTTTCCCCCCCTATGAGGACTCTGATGCTGAAGAATCCATACCTTCAGCTTCTCCTCCTGAGGATTATTCTTTTGGGGAAACCTTACATACCATGAGGGAGCATTTCCACTGGGAGAGCGAAGATTTTTCAAAGTCTAAAAAGAGGCTCAGGGATTTCCTGTTACTATCTCAGCACAAGCCACTAGCCATCCCTCCTGTGTTGGACATTGTAGATGATGTGTTTTCGGAGTCAAGCCTTACCCCTGACTCCTTACCTTCAGCTCCTGTTAAGTCTGACAGTTATTACAGGGTTCCTGACTCACATAAATTCCTTTTTAAAAACCCTGCTGCAGACCCAGAAACTATTTCTCAGGGTCCCAAGGGTGTTAAGGCTTCCACTGATAAAACCCTACCCCTTCTGATAGGGATTCTAGGGCACTGGATAGATGGGGAAAAAGGTTTACACATCTGCTACCTTGGCTATAAGGGCTTTAAACTGTCAGTTTCATATGCTCAAATATCAGCAACATGTCATGGCATTGCTTAAACAGAAAATGTTGTTAAATTCTGAATGTGCAGAAAACAAGGAAATGCAGGATTATATTGCATGCAGCTGAACAAGTTGGAAAGCATACTTTGCAATGTGATTTTGATTCTTTAGAGGCCTCCTGCAGGGCCGCAGTTACTGGTTTTGTAATTAGAAGGCATGCTTGGTTAAAGGAACAAAATCTGCTTGATCATGTTAAAGTTAAATTATTAGATGCGCCTTTACAGCATGATTCTTTGTTTGGTGTTAAGGCAGAAGAGGTGTTAAAGAAAATGGAGGACAAGGCTAAATCTATGCAAATAGTCAAAGATTTCTTACAAGTACAGCCACCTAGGTTTAGTAGACACTGGCCAACAAAGAATTGGTCCTTTTCAGTGTCAGACAGACCTCAAAGGGGTAGACACAGACACGCCCTAGAGGCAGATCCCAGGCTCAGGGTTCATACAGGTCAAAGCAATGGGGTGCTTCTACCTCCAAAAGTGGAGAAGACAAATCACAACCTTACAAGAGACAGTCCCAATGACTTCCCCCTGCCTGCATCAGGCACTTATTTCCTGGCAGCACCCTTAGGGGTAAAATTAGCACTTTTTTCTCAAAACTGGCACATTATAACCCAGGACAAGTGGGTTCTAAATATCGTGTCACAAGGCTACAAGTTCCATTTCCATACCCTGCCAAAGACAAACGGCTGGCCAGATATGCCAAAAAATCAGTGGCGAGAAACACAAAAACAAATCTCATCCCTCATGGACATGAGGGCCATTCAACAAGTGCCAGAGCAAGAGCGGGGACAAGGATTTTACTCAAGACTGTTCTTGGTACCCAGAAAGGACAAGGCCTGGAGGCCAATACTGGACCTATCGATTCTGAATACATTCCTGGATATACCAAAATTCAAAATGTTGACTTTGCAGCAGCTACTGCCCATGCTGGCAAGAACGCTTGGCTTGTAACTTTATACCTAAAAGAGGCATACCTGCATGTCCCAATCAGACCAATATGCAGAAGATACCTCAGATTCAAGGCTGGCTCAATGCTTTACCAATTCTCTGCACTGCCCTTTGGCTTATCTACTGCACCCAGGGTCTTTACAAAGTGCCTGGCACCAGTAATTAAATTCTGCAGACAAAGGGGAATACAAGTATATCCTTACTTGGATGACTGTCTAATTCAAGCAGAGAACAAGGACATTCTTCTACAGCATCTTGGCGTTTGTGAAAAAACTTCTAACATGCCTAGGGTACACAGTCAACGAAAAGAAATCAAAACTAGTACCCTCCCAAGAGATAATATTCCTGGGTGCAAGCTTAAATGCAACTGCCCAGATGGCTTATCTCAAGCCAGACAAACAGTGACAACTGACTACCTACTTCAAAATGTTAGCAACAAAGGCCCAGTTATCTGCAAGAAAAATTTTGCAGGCTTTGGGTTTCATGGCATCCTGCATCCTACTAATTCCATATGCAAGACTGCATATGAGGAAACTTCAATGATACCTAAAAAGTGTTTGGACTCAACATTGCCACAGCCTGGAAACTATAATTACTCTCATTCCCTGCCTGAAACAGGAGTTTCGATGGTGGGCAAAGGCTTGTCACCAAAACAAGGGGCAGCCATTCACATTACCCCCAGCCAGGCAGACACTAACAACGGATGCGTCAGATTATGCCAGGGGGGCCCACATGGCAGGAAGATGCATTCCGGGAACATGGACCTCAAACCAAATGCATCTACATATCAATCAAAAAGAGATGCTAGCTGTTCAAAATGCCCTGACAGCCTTCAAGGACCTACTTCAACCAGGACAACTACTAATAAAGACAGACAACACCACGGCCATGTGGTATATAAACAAGCAGGGGGCACACATTCTTACCCCCTTTGCAGACTAGCTATGACTTTGTGGGACACAGCATTGACTTACCAAGTACATCTGCAGGCACAGTTCCTGCCAGGAAGGTAAAATACACTGGCAGATGAACTAAGCAGAAACCTGCTGGATCCAGAAGTCTTCAGAATGATAACAAGGAAATGGGGATGCCCGGACATAGATCTATTTGCCTCCCCTCACAGCTACCAACTACAGAGATGCTGCACAAGGATTTATCACAGACAAGCATGGAAAGTGGATGCCCTATCCTTCAGCTGGAAAAACCTATCAGTGTATGCCTTTCCCCCTCTGCCTCTCCTCCCCAAGGTACTCCTAAAGATCAGACAGGAGAAACCAAAGATGATACTGATTGCACCAGACTGGCCCCGCCAGTATTGGTACCCAATATTAAGGAGCTTGTCTCAATGCCCAGCTTGGACCCTACCTCAAGTACCGCATATACTATCCCAACAAAACAATCAGATCCTACACAGCCAGCTCAGGACTTTAAACCTGGCAGCATGGCAGATAATGTAGTCATACAAAACGCACCTCTCAACAAAGCTGTGATGGATGTTATTTTGGAAGCCAGAAGGCCTAGCACTAGAACATCTTATGCTGGAAAATGGAAGAGATTCTGTGCTTGGAACCAGGCACAAGGAACAGATACAGCTGTGCCAAATATTTCTCAGATTTTACAATACTTAACTGAGATACTGGACAAAGGCCTATCTTTCTCATCTATTAAAATTCATGCCTCTGCCATTTCGGCTCATTACAATGCAGAGCCACCAATTTTTTCTCATCCCTTATTAAAACAGTACCTCAGAGGACCCAACAATTTAAGGCCTCCACGGAAATCACCAATGCCTGCATGGGACCTCAACTATGTCTTGGAAAAGCTCACCCTGCCTCCTTTTGAGCCAGCTGCTACTGCTGATTTAAAGTTTTTATCTTGGAAAACAGCTCTGCTCCTAGCAATAACTTCTGCAAGACGAGTTTCAGAGCTA
The DNA here is from genome assembly GCF_019279795.1 of Protopterus annectens. Lineage (NCBI taxonomy): Eukaryota > Metazoa > Chordata > Ceratodontiformes > Protopteridae > Protopterus > Protopterus annectens. Next base: position 321,641,914 of record NC_056737.1, on the reverse strand, counting down.
TAGGCACTCATGGCTGTGAAACCTTTTATCATTTTTTTATCTGGACAGGGTCTCCCTGAGGACAAACCCAACATTTATGCCTAAAGTGGTGTACAGTGTGGCTCTTGATAATCCAAATCCACAGAACAAGGGGGAAAGAATTATGCATTCTTTGGATGTACACAGACAGCTTAGATTCTACTTGGACAGAACCAAAGTTTTCAGAAAAACAGAGCAATTACTAGTGACATATGCTCCAGGATCACAAGGAAAGGCTATCTCAATGCAGACTATTTCAAAATGGATAGGCCACTGCATTCGTTTCTGCTACTTATACCATGGAAAGCCAGTGCCTAAGGGCATTAGGCCACATTCCACCAGAGCTGCAGCCACTTCAGCAGCCTTTCTCAGAGGAGTACCAACCAAGGACATTTTAGAGGCAGCTACTTGGAGTTCAGTGCACACCTTTACAAAGCACTATTATCTGCCTCTCTACTCTAAATCCAGGGCAGGCTTTGCCACTGCAGTCCTGCAGGGTCTCTTAGCCGCTCCTAATACTGTCTAGCCCCAGCCTCCCAACCATAGCTTTGGGAATCTACCCAAATGTAATGACTGCAACAGTGAAACACGAAGAACATAGTACATTTGTGTACACTTACCATAAATGTAGATGTTCGAGTGTATTCACTGTTGCAGTCCAGGTTACCCACCTGCCATCCCCCCTTTTTCTTCTGATGGAACCTATCTTTCCTCCTTTGATTTATACAACCTATGTGGTGTATTTGCTGGTGGATGAAGGTAAAGTTTATATTGCTACGTTATTTTATATATAGATATAAATTTTGACTACCATTTTTGGGGGCACCTGACATCTGGGGCAAGAAAAACTGAAGAAAATGGCATCGGCTGCTTCTTTTATACCCCTGAGGACCTGATGTCAGGGAAGGGGCGACGACGACCGATGCAGGACCCAAGACTTTGGACTTCAGGCTGACTGAGGGCAACCTGCCAGCAGGATTACCCTAATGTAATGATTGCAATAGTGAATACACTCGAACATCTACATTTATGGTAAGTGTACACAACTGTACTTTTGCCTGTATACAATTTGAAACATTCATTACAGTGGGCTAAGTAAACAACCTGTTCTGTACTGCAAATAGGAAATATATGAAACTCATAATCCCTTTTTTGGTCTGGATGTGTAAATTTTGCACCGCTATCAATGTATGAACACATTGAACACCTACCACAGGGGATTGTGACTTTATTTCTATGCTGCACAAAATCCATGTTGGGTTAACAAAGCTGCCTTTTCAATGATTTCATATTTCTAAAAAGGAATCTTGGGGTAGTGTCTATTAGCTTACTGATGTCACGGTTCGTTGTTAAAATTCCCCAGTGTCTCTTAACATTCATATAGGAAGAAACATCAGATAAATAATATAGGGGAACCTAAGTTTTTATAATCCTTTCTTCTAGCCTTCATTGCCTGATGTGTCTTTTTAGAAAAGTACAATTTATGTTTATACCCTAGTCTGAGGGTTCCTATAATTCATCCTCCAGCAAGTCACGCTTCAGCTCTACCAGTACTTGATTATATTGACCTGGGCGTAACTATACTGGAGCTTCATAGCTTTGGTTCTTCCCATCTCTCAGGCTTAAAAGAGGTGTACAAGGTGGGTCTGATGGTGGATACCCAGTTTTCTTCAGGATCATCTGTTACATGCTTATTCTTGCGTTCCACACTACAGGTGCCAGAATGACAGTTTTTTCCCCTCTGTTTGGTTCTCCGGATTCTTGTTTGCCATTGTTATCTCCATGGACTAGCTTCTTCTTTCGGCTTTTCCCAGTTAGGGGTCGGCACAGTGGATCACATGTCCGCTCATGATTGGCAGTGGAGATTTACGGTGTCGAGTTGCCAGCCCGGCACCCAACATTCCACAGAAGGCACACACACACACACACACACACACACACACACACACACACACACCTAGGGCCAATTTAGAGTGTCCAGTCCACCTACAGCATGTCTTTGGGATGTGGGAGGAAACCGGAGCACCTGGAGGAAACCCACGCGACCACAGGGAGGACATGCAGACTCCACACAGAAGGCACCCCAGCCGAGGATTGAACCGGAGAACCTCTTGCTGTGAGGCGGCAATGCTAACCGCTGCACCACCGTGGCCACCCATCTCCATGGACTAGCATAGGTCTTTATTACCTTTTCGAAAGGGATGTTCATTGAACGCCCTTTCGTTGACACATATCCACCGAACTACCAAAACTCCAAATGGCTTCATAAGCAAATTTTTTCCCAGGGGGGAAAAAAAACGCTTGGCCATTGTTGGGAATTTGTCATTTCCTGCACTGTAGTTCGATCTCTGAGTTGGTATATATAAGTAGGGGGTGTGAGAGAGGCATAGCCCCCCACTTCATTGTGTTCTCGGTTTGTTTTTTGTTGGCCCAGTGATTTTTTTTTTCCCCCCTAGGGAAAAAAAATCGCTTTTGTGGCCTTTCGAAGTTTTGGTATTTTAGTGGATATGTGTTGATGTAAGGGCGTTCGTTTAACAGCCCTGTCGACATCGTAATATAGACCCGACTGGCACTGATGTCTCCAGTAATGGACCATTACCATTGTTTCACTGTTGGTCTGTATTACCTACAGGAGGCCAAGTGTTAACTTAGCCTGCGTACGCTTATCTGCTTGCCCTGATGTCCTGTACACAGGCTCTGATGTTGACTTCTTTGGGGCATGTGTGTACCTCTGCAATATTTTTTCAGCTCTCAGTGCAGGGTTTTTGACAGACCCTTTGAGGTGCATCAGTGATTGTCCACCATTGAACAGCCATTTGCTGATGTCTTTTTATGATGTTCTTCATGTTTCACTGTTGCAGTCATCACATTTGGGGTTATCTGCTTGCAGTATCCATCAGTCGGCCTGATTAACAAAGTCTTGGGTCCTGCATCGGTTGCTGTCCCTTCTTCCATGACGTCAGGTCGACCGGGGTATAAAACATGCAGCCGACACCATTACATCAGTCTTTCTTGCCATGTGGTGCCCGAAGTAGAAGCAGTTCGCAAGTGCCAGTCGACCAACTCCTGAAATTTTCATTTTCGAGTTTCAGAACCAAAGTCTTCAACTAAAAGCCAAGTACTCCACTGGGGAAACTTTTTCTTGCTCTAAACCGATGTCAGTAAAAGTAAATAATTGCATTACTTGTGGAAAGCAAATACCTCATAAAGATTTTCATTCGCACTGTATTCCTTGCCTAGGCCTTGACCACGACGTACCTCACTGTCGGTTTTGTGCCTTATTTAAACCACAAACTATCCGTCAGTATATTTTCGCCTTTAAATATTTTGGTGCTTGGTTCAGTTATCCTGATGTATCTTGGGTATGCCATCCAACTACCGACATTCTAAAAAAGCGCAAAGATAAAGACAGAGACAGGTCGCCTAGGTCCAAAGCTGCTGACGACGCTTCTCCTAAGCCAGTCGCCAGTTCGCCGGTACTCAGTGAAGCGCTTTCGCAGCCCTTGATACCTGCTACTTCAGATTTGCAGGCCTCTTCTGAGACCCACTCGGAGTCCGGTATGCCGCGAGATGCTTCATCTGTCGAACCTGCGGATGTTTCTACCTTGGATGGTTCCGGAACCACTGTGCAGGCACTGGCTTCTGAGGGTGTAGTCAGGCTTACTGACTTGCGTATTAAACCAACGCCATCTTCTTCTTCAAGGCCTAAAACTCGAACCATGCCTAGAAGACTGATGCCCAGACCTCATGGTCAGGCCTCCATACCTAAAAAACAAATAAGAATGGCTGAAGACCTTATTACTTTAATCAGGGGAAGCCAGCCTTCCCCCTCTAAGAGCCCTAGGACTGAGTTTACTTATGATACTTCTGACCAGGATTTTGAATTTTCTGTTTCTTCTGATGACCGACCAGGATTTATCCTTATCTGCCTATGAGGATTCTGATGCTGAGGACGCAACCCCCCCCCCCCCCAGAGGATTTCTCTTTTGGTGAAACCTTGCATACTCACAGGGAGCATTTTCGTTGGGAAAGTCAGGATTTCTCTGATTCTAAAAAGAGGCTTAGTGATTTCTTACTCCTGCCCCAGCACAGGCCTTTAGCCATACCTCCTGTACTAGAGATTGTTGATGATGCCTTTTCGGAGTCTAGCTTGCCCCTGACTCTTTACTCCTGCTCCCAGAAAACCAGATAGATATTACAGGATCCCTGACTCTCACAAGTTCCTTTTTAAAAATCCTACTGTGGATCCTGAGACCATTTCACAGGGACCCAAGGCATTAAAGCTACTACTGCCAAAAATCCTACCCCCTCTGATAGAGACGCCAGGGCGCTGGATAGATGGGGTAAGAAGGTATACACTTCTGCAACTTTGGGCATTAGGGCCTTAAACTGCCAGTTTCATATGTTAAAGTATCAGCAGCATATTATTGGATTGCTTAAACAGAAAATTATATTGATTCCTGATTGTGCTGAAAATAAGGATTTGCAGAACTTACTGCATTCAGCTGAACAAGTTGGAAAACATATGTTGCAGTGTGGTTTTGATTCACTAGAGGCATTTTGCAGGGCTGCTGTAACTGGGTATGTACTTGGAAGGCATGCTTGGCTTAAGGAGCAATCCTTGCCAGATGATGTTAAAGAGAAATTACTGGATGCTTCCTTAAAGCAGGACCGCCTGTGTGGCAACAAGGCAGAAGAAGTTATTAAAAAGATGGAGGAAAAAGCTAAATCTATGCAAACTGTTAAAGATTTTTTACAAGTACAACCTCCAAGGTTTAGTAGGCATTGGCCTTCCAAGAATTGGTCTTTTCCTGCCTCTTCCAGACCTTCTCACTCCAAACCCAGATCCAGCAGAGCTCCCAGGCTTCAGTCCCAGGGTACGCACAGGACTAAGCAGTGGGGGGCCTCCACTGCCAAATCTGGGAGTAATAAAACTCTCCCCTATGGTAAACTGTCTCAATGACTTATTTTTAAAACTTCCAAGCACTTCTCAACTGACTGCCCCTTTGGGGGGAACGATTGCTCTTCATGCAAAAAACTGGGAACTTGTTACCCAGGACAAATGGGTTTTAAATAGTGTCCCAGGGATACAGATTTCACTTCCACACATTACCAGCACTAAGTGGGTGGCCAGATCTACCCCCCAAATCAGTGTGCAGAGGCTCAAAAGCAAGTACTTTATCTCTTAAGCATGGGGGCAATTCATTTAGTACCAGAAGAGGAAAAGGGGCAAGGTTTCTACTCGAGACTTTTCCTGGTACCCAGAAAAGGCAATTCATGGCGTCCTATCCTGGACCTGTCTTCTCTAAACACCTTTTTGGTGATTCCAAAATTCAAGATGCTGATTCTTCACCAGTTGCTTCCTGTGTTAGGCGAAGATGCCTGGTTGGCAACACTGGATTTAAAGGAAGCATACCTGCACATCCCAATCAGGGAATCTTGCAGAAGATACCTATACTTCAAAGCAGGCAATACGCACTATCAGTTCTCTTCACTGCCCTTTGGCTTATCTACTGTGCCCAGGGTATTCACAAAGTGCCTAGCTCCAGTCATTGCATTTTGCAGGCAAAGAAATATTCAAATATACCCATATCTGGATGATTGTCTAATTCAGGCAGAAAGCCAGGACATAGTTTTGAATCATCGGGCCTTTGTACAAAGGGTGCTAACTTTTCTGTGGTACACCATAAACGAAAAGAAATCACACCCAGTACCCTGTCAACAAATTATATTCCTGGGAGCAATCTTGAATACGACTTCCCAGATGGCTTTCCTCATGCCAGAGAAACAAATTCATTTGACAACCTACTTCAAACAAGTGGCCACAAAAACCCTGCTATATCTGCAAGGCAAATACTGCAAGCCTTGGGGTTCATGGCCTCCTACATTCTTCTAATACCATATGCAAGACTGCATATGAGGAAACTACAGTGGTATCTAAAAAGCCTATGGTGTCCACATTCTCAGGCTCTAGAAGCAATGATTCCTATCATACTTTGCCTACGCCTAGAGTTCCTTTGGTGAGCAGAAGCCTGCCACCAAAACAAGGGACTACCATTCACACTACTCCCTGCCGCCCAAACCCTAACGGACGCATCAGACTATGCATGGGGGACTCATCTAGCAGGGAAGTGCATTTAGGGCAAATGGAACCCACGTCAAATGCACCTGCATATCAATCAAAAAGAAATGTTAGCTGTACAGAATGCTCTGACAGCCTTCAAGGACCATATTCTTCCAGGACAGTTAATGGTAAAGATGGACAACACCACTGTTATGTGGTACATAAACAAGCAGGGAGGTACACATTCTTACCCCCTCTGCAGACTAGCCATGGCATTGTAGAACACAGCCCTGAGCTACCAAGTGCATCTGCAAGCTCAATTCCTGCCAGGAAGACTAATTACACTAACAGACGAACTAAGCAGAAACCTCATGGACCCACACGAGTGGAAACTGGAACCAAGGATTTTCAACATGTTGACAAGCAAATGGGGGAGCCCAGATATAGACCTGTTTGCATCCCCCCAGAACTATCAATTGGACAAATTTTGCACAAGGACTCCCCACAAACAAGTTTGGAAAGTGGATGCTCTGTCCTTCAGCTGGAAAAACTATCAATTTATGCCTTTCCTCCTCTGCTTCTGCTCACCAAAGTACTACTAAAGATCAAACAAGACAAACCAAGGATGATTTTGATTGCACCAGACTGGCCACACCAACACTGGTGTACCCCCTCTTGCACAGTGTGTCACTGCTGGCCCCTTGGCACCTGCCACAGACTCCTGCCCTATTGTCTCAGCAGGAGAAGCAGATTCTGTACCCTCAGCTTCAAACACTGAACCTAACAGCCTGGCTAATTACCTAATCTCTCCTTTACCATCCCTCAGTAAACCAGTGATGGATATCATTTTAGAGGCAAGGAGGCCTAGTACTAGAAAATCTTATGCTGAAAAATGGAAAAGATTCTGTGCCTGGAACCAATCTCAAGGGATGAGTACAGCAGTGCCCAGTTTACCTCAGATTTTACAATACTTAACTGAGATCCTTCACAAGGGCCTGTCTTTCTCCTCCATTAAAATTCACGCCTCAGCCATTTCAGCTCATTATAACACAGAATCATCCCCTCTTCTCTCATCCACTGCTCAAGCAGTTCCTCAGAGGGGCCAAAAAACTTACGACCACCCAGAAGAGCTCCTACTCCAGCCTGGGACCTTAACTTTATATTGAAGAAACTCACTCTTCCTCCTCTCGAGCCAACGGCTACTGCAGACTTAAAATTATTTCTTGGAAAACAGCTTTCCTTTTAGCAATCACTTCAGCAAGAAGGGTATCTGAACTACAGGCCCTTATGGTAGTGGAGCCTTTCATCATCTTTCATGCGGACAGGGTGTCCCTCAGGAACAAACCCTCCTTCATGCCCAAGGTGGCATCCAGTGTGGCCCTTACCATTCATTTGCCAACCTTCTTTCCTAATCCACAAAACAAAGGGGAATAGAAACTGCACTCCCTAGATGTGCACAGACAACTTGGATTCTACTTGAACAGGAATAAACCTCAAAGGGAATCTGAACAACTGCTGGTGGCATTTGCTGCAGAGGCAGAGAGGAAGGCTATTTCAAAGCAAACCTTTACCAAATGGATAGGCCATTGCATTCATTTCTGCTACAAGCACCATTTATTTATTTTTTATTTATTTACATTTGTTAACCGGGAGTGTCCGACTGGACGTAGGTCCATTTTCAGCGGAGGTCCGGGGAGAAAAGCTCCACAGTTAAAATAAACAGACAGTAGTTACATTGGATTTCATAGCGATTAACAATTTAACATAGCAATTACTTGCAACATATTTACAGATGAAGAACATAGTACATCAGTAGACAACTAGAATCTTTATCTGTGAAGTACATTAACGGACATTAACAAATGTTGCAATAAGAAGTTCCTGCTGTATAATAAGTACTAGGCTTATGAGCATCTGATCTTGCTATAATCAGGGTAGTTAGTGGAGTGAAAAGAAAGGTAGTGGCTGGATGGGGTGGGTGATACTAGAGTGGGAGTTGCAAGGGCATAGCCAGCATGTTTTTAGGTGCGCTTTTAGTAAAGTTTTGAAGTGGGTGCATGATGGTATGGAGGTAATTGTGGGTAGGAGGGAGTTCCATAATTTGGCTATGGTGCAAGAGAATAGTGCTTCACCAGCAGAGTTATTGGCTTTAGTGATCTGCAAGTGATTTTTGCTGCTGGATCTTAGTGGTCTGGTGGTGCGATAGGGTTGGAGTAGATTCTGGAGGGATGGGACATTTAGTGGATGGTTTACTAGTTTGTGGGCGGGTGAGAGTTGATACCATTGAAGGACGTGAGGGAGTTCAAGCCAGCCTAGTTCAGCAAGTGAGAGACAGTGGTGACTACGGTAGGATGCCCCTGTGGCGAATTTGGCGATTTTGTTGTAGCAGATCTCTAGCTTGTTTAGATCGCATTGCCTTAGGTTGGTACGTATTGGAGAGGAATAAAGTAGGGTGGAGATAAGGTGGGAATTTGCTATTGAAATCTTTGCTGCTTTGGTGAGAAGTTGCTTATTTCTATATAATGCTCCTAGATGTTCTTCATCTCACATTGCTGCAGTCCTTACATATGGGTAGTCCGCTGTCCTCGGTAGGCCCGAATACCAAAGTATTAGGCTGACGTCGGTCAAGGCGCTTAAAACTGACATCAGGACGTCAGGGTACAAAAGCGCATGACCGACGTCATTTCCTCAGTCTTTTTTGCCGCATGGTCCGATGCAGAAGCAGCGTTGCAAGTGCCGTTCGGCGTTCTGAAATTTTTCGAATTCGGAGTTTCAGACCGAATCCAAGTTGGCTAAGTACCCCGTTGGGGATTATTTTGGTTTTTTCTTGCCTCAGTGTTTTACCGGATGTCAGAAAAAGTGAATAACTGTATTTCTTGTGGAAAACAGATACCGCATAGGGATTATCATTCTTTGTGTATTCCTTGTTTGGGGCCTGAGCACGACGTTGTTGGGTGTCGCTTTTGTGCTAGGTTCAATAAACGCACTATTAAGCGAAGGTTGGATTGTGCTAGGCTGGTCTTTGGGAAGCGGTGCAATTATAATATGCCGTTGGATTCTCCGGCGCCCGCTTCTCTAAGAAGCGCAAAGACAAAACAGTTAAACCCAGGCAAGATGAGTCGTCCGTTCCGGACGCCAGTTCTTTAGAGGCTTCAGTGGAACCGGTGGTTCCGACGGAGACTTCTCTGGAGTCTCAGGGGGAGACTTTGATTTTGCAGGAGGTGGTCTCTCAGGAGGCAGGTCAGGCTGAAGGGGCTTCCCAAGTTACTGTACTCCCTCCCTTCCTAGGGTGGTTAGGCCTTCTCCTTCTGTTTCCAAGGCTTCTCCCAGAGGCAGGCCAGTTTCAGCTTCTGTTGGTGTCACTCCTAGTTCAGCAGGGTCTGTGCCTAAGAAGCACATGCTTAAAATGGCAGAAGATTTAATTACTCTGATTAGAGGTTCTATGCCCCCTCCTGATAAGAGTCCTAGGGTGGAGCCAGAGTTGGGAAGTTTTGAGCAGGCTTGGATATTTCAGAGTCTTCAGCTGAAGACTTGCAGGAGTATTCTCCTTATTCTGATTCTGATGCAGATGATTCCACTCCTTCTGCTTCTCCTCCAGAGGATTTTTCTTTTCAGAGACACTTCATTCTATGAGGGAACATTTTAAGTGGGAAGGTCAGGACTTCTCTGATTCTAGGAAAAGGCTTAGGGAGTTTTTGCTGTTACCCCAGCATAGGCCCTTGGCTATACCCCTGTTCTGGATGTTGTGGAAGATGTGTTTGCAGAGGCTTCACTTAATCCTGATTCTCTGCCTCCTGCTCCTGTTAAACCGGATAGGTATTACAGGGTGCCTGAGGCTCATAAATGTCTTTATAAGAGTCCTAGGGCGGACCCAGAAACTATTAGTCAGGGACCTAAGGGTGTCAAGGCCTCTGTTGTAAAAAATCCGGTTCCTCTAGATAAAGAAGCCAGAGCTTTGGATAGATGGGGAAAGAAGGTCTATACATCTTCTACCTTAGCTATGAGGGCTTTGAATTGCCAGTTTCATATGTTGAAATATCAAAACTTCCTTCTTTCTCAATTGAAGTCTAAGGTGGATGCTCTGGCGGAAGGCATTGAGTGTAAAGAGTTGCAAGATTTGGTGCATGTCTCTGAACAAGTGGGTAAGCATTCATTACAGTGTGGTTTTGATGCTGTGCAGGCCTCGTCTAGGGTGGCTGCCACTGGCTCAGTTCTTCGCAGGCACGCCTGGTTAAAGGATCAGAATTTATCTGACCATGTTAAGACAAGGATTTTGGATGCTCCTTTGCAGTCTGATGTGTTGTTTGGTTCTCCTGTGGAATCAGTCTTGAAGAAAATGGAAGACAAGGCTAAGTCTATGCAGGCTGTTAAGGATTTTTTGCAAGTTCAGCCTCAAGTTTAGTAGGAATTGGCCTGCTAAGGGGTGGACGTATCCTTCTTATGATTCTCAGTCTAGGGGTAGATCTAGACGTGGTAGGGGCAGAGCTCAGAGTTTTTTCAGGCCTAGAACAGGGAGTTCACCTGCACAATCTTCGGGTGAGGGCAGGGGCCAGTCCTTTCGTAAACAGGCCCAATGACCTACTTTTCAGCTGCCAGATCCTTCTTGCCTGGCAGCACCTTTGGGAGGAAGGTTAGCACTGTTCAAGGAAAATTGGATGTTGATTACCCAAGACAAATGGGTATTGGATATCATACACCAGGGTTACAAGTTTTATTTCCATACCTTGCCTCCTTTCAAAGGCATGCCGGACGTTCCTCCTCAGCAAAGACTAGAGGCTCGCAAACAAATTTCTCTACTACTTCAAATAGGGGCCATACAAACGGTTCCTCTGCCAGAAGTGGGCCTAGGATTTTATTCTCGCCTGTTTCTAGTACCAAAGAAAGGAAACACGTGGAGACCAATTTTGGATTTATCCATCCTCAACACATATCTGGACATTCCCAAGTTCAAAATGTTAACGTTACAACAGCTTTTACCTCTGCTGGGCAAAGATCACTGGATGGTGACTCTGGATCTCAAAGAGGCTTACCTTCATGTTCCTATCAGGCCCAGTTGCAGGAAGTATCTGCGTTTTCGGGCTGGGACTTCACATTATCAGTTCTCTGCATTGCCCTTTGGCTTATCTACTGCGCCCAGAGTGTTCACGAAGGTTCTGGCTCCAGTGGTAGCTTTCTTCAGGCTAAGAGGAATACAGATCTATCCTTATTTGGACGATTGCCTGATACTGGCCCAAGAAAAGGACGAACTTCTTCATCATTTACAGTATGTGATGGCAGTGTTAAGATGCCTGGGGTATTCTGTGAACGAAATAAAGTCCAGTCTAGTACCCTCTCAGGACATGTGCTTTCTGGGTGTGAGACTGAATACAGCATCCCAGATGGCCTTTTTGACCCCGGACAAACAAAAGAATCTTTCTCTTTACTTCCACCAGTTGTCTCATCAGTCCAGGCTGACTGCAAGGACAGTCCTTCAAGCCTTGGGGTTCATGGCATCTTGTATTCTGGTACTTCCCAATGCCAAACTGCATATGAGGAAGCTACAATGGTATCTCAAGAATGTATGGACACAGCACTGCCAAGATTTGGACACTGTCATTCAAATAATACCTTGCATTCAAAAGGAATTTTTGTGGTGGGCTCAGGAATGTCACCTAAACAAGGGACTCTCTGTGACCCGGCCAGAGGCGAGTCAGATTTTAACGACAGATGCCTCAGACAAAGCTTGGGGAGCTCATCTAAATGGAAAATGGATACAAGACACGTGGCCTGCCAGACTTCAACATCTACATATCAACTTGAAGGAGATGTTAGCAGTCCAATTTGCATTGATAGCTTTCAAGGATTTACTTCTTCCAGGGCAGGTGTTGATTCAAACAGACAACACAACTGTCATGTGGTACATCAACAAGCAAGGGGAACGCATTCTTATCCTCTATGCAGACAAGCAATGATTTTGTGGGAGACTGCTCTCAGTTTACAGCTAAATCTTCAGGCAAGGTTTCTGCCAGGAGCACAGAACTCCTTAGCAGATGTGTTGAGCAGACAAATTATGGATCCCCACGAGTGGAAATTGGATCCTCATGTATTCCAGAGGTTGACAGTGTTATGGGGAACTCCAGACATAGATCTGTTCGCTTCTCCACTAAATTACCAGCTGCCAAAGTTTTGCACAAAAAGGTTTCATCCCTCAGCTTGGAAAGTGGATGCTCTCTCATTCAATTGGAGCAATCTTCACGTGTATGCCTTTCCACCTCTGCCTCTCCTCCCAAAGGTACTGCTGAAGGTCAGACAGGACAAGCCAAACATGATTTTAATAGCTCCAGATTGGCCTCGACAGCACTGGTACCCATTACTGAGAAGTCTGGTACAGGAGCCTCCATGGCCTTTGCCTTCGATTCCTCACCTGTTGTCTCAGGAGAACGGTCATTTACTCAATGTCAAACTTCATTCTCTACATCTGACAGCCTGGCATATTCTGGTTTAAACCCTGGAGGGTCTCAGCTTCCACAACAAGTTTTGAATGTTATTTTGGAGGCCAGAAGGCCTAGTACAAGGAAAGTTTACGCAGATAAATGGAGGAGATTTTTATTTTGGTGTACAGCAAAGGACTTTGATGTTTCTAAACCTAATTTAAGTGTGGCTTCAATACCTTACTGAGTTATTGGACAAAGGTTTGTCCTTCTCCTCTATAAAGGTTCATGCTGCAGCAATCTCTGCTCACTATGACTGTGACCCACCATTATTTTCTCAGCCTTTGTTTAAGCAATTCCTTAGAGGGGCAAAGAATATAAGACCCCCACGTAGAGCTCCTACTCCTGCTTGGGATCTCAATTTTGTGTTGGAGAAACTCACTCTACAACCTTTTGAGCCTGCAGCATCGGCAGAGTTGAAATATTTATCTTGGAAGACTGCTTTTTTGTTGGCCATTACCTCTGCGAGAAGGGTTTCTGAATTACAGGCCCTTATGGCAGTTGAGCCTTTCTTAATTTTCCACAAGGATAGGGTGTCTTTGGGTACTAACCCTTCTTTTATGCCTAAAGTGGTTTCTAGTGTGGCTTTAAACCAAACTATTCATTTGCCTACTTTTTATGCAAACCCCCAAAATAAAGGGGAAAAGATTTTGCACACTTTGGACATTCACAGACAGTTGCGATATTATTTGAGCAGAACTAAAGGGTTCAGGCAGTCTCAGCAGTTGTTTGTTTCTTTTGCTTTGGGTTCTCAGGGCAAACCTGTTTCAAAACAAACTATTTCTAAGTGGATTGGTTTTTGTATTGCTTTCTGTTATTCCCATCATGGTAAGGAGATTCCAGCTGGGATTAGGCCTCATTCCACTAGGGCTACTGCCACTTCTACAGCTTTTTTAAGGGGGGTGGCTACTAAAGATATTTTGGAAGCAGCTACTTGGAGTTCAGTGCATACTTTCTCTAAGCATTATCACCTTCCACTTTACTGTAAATCTAGGGCTGGATTTGCAACTGCAATTTTACAAGGCATGTTTGCAGCTCCTAATGCTTTATAGTTTTGCCATCCTCCCTTACCTCTGCTTTGGGATTCTACCCATATGTAAGGACTGCAGCAATGTGAGATGAAGAACATAGTACAGTTTTGTACCTACCATAAATGTAGATGTTCGAAGATCCACATTGCTGCAGTCCAATTTACCCTCCCTCCTTCCCCTCTGTTGTTGAAGGTGGTGGTGTGGTTTGTGTTGTACATATTGTAAATATGGTTAGTGCACGGGTGGTTGGTTGGGTTTTGCTGGTTTTTGGCTTTGGCCTGTCTTGTTATGGCCTTCTGACATCTGGGGCAATAAAAGACTGAGGAAATGACGTCGGTCATGCGCTTTTGTACCCTGACGTCCTGATGTCAGTTTTAAGCGCCTTGACCGACGTCAGCCTAATACTTTGGTATTCGGGCCGACCGAGGACAGCGGACTACCCATATGTAAGGACTGCAGCAATGTGGATCTTCGAACATCTACATTTATGGTAGGTACAAAACTGTACTTTTTTTTGTAGACTTTTTTTATGGTCATGGATATGTGAATGTCAAATTTTAGCTTATTATCTATTTCCACTCCTAGCAATTTGGTGTGTTCAGTTGGGTATATAGTGTTGTCTTTTGCTGTGATGTTAAAGTGAGAGTTGTTTTGAGTATGTTTGGTGGGTTGGAAAATGAGTAGTTTAGTTTTGTTTGGGGTGAGTATTAATTAGGCATCGGATAACCAAGTTTCAACAGAGGAAAAGGCTTCCTGTTTGACTTTTTTGCAGTTTGGGTAGGGACTGGGCTGAACAGATGATGGTTGAGTCATCTGCGTATTGTATGTGTGCGCCATGTTTGTTGGCAGAGGCTGGATTATTGGTGAAAACAGAGAAGAGTAGGGATCCAAAGATTGATCCTTGGGGAACCCCTATGGAGACAGGTAGTTGGGGAGATATGTCATTCTGCCATGCAACGGATTGTTGGCTGTCAGACAGGTAACTCTGAAACCAGTTGGTGACTGACTGAGAGAACGATAGGTTATTGAGGACAGAGATAAGTTGTTTGTGTGGGACCATGTCAAATGCTTTAGATAGGTCTAGGAAAGTAGCAGAGGAGAGATGGCCATTGTTTTTATGCTGAAGGATAGTGTTAGTAAAGGGAGAGTAAAGCAGTGGTGGTGCTATGGTTTGGTCGGAAACCATGCTGAGTATTGCAAAGGAGGTTGTTAGTAAGGAGGTAGTCTGAGACCTGAGAGTGTATGCATCTCTCTAGTATTTTGGAGAGTGGAGAGAGAATAGCTATGGGGTGGTAATTGGTTAGTTCTGTGGAGGGTCCGCCTTTGTGGAGGGGAATTATATGTGATGCTTTCCACAGTGTGGAAATGTAACTTTCTGACAGAGATCGGTTAATCAAGATGGATACTAGGTAGGCCAGAGCATCAGCTGCTATTTGTAGGTGTTCACGTGGGAGGTTGTCTGCTGCTAATTTGGTGGGCTTAAGTTTAGTTAAGAGTTTTTTTATGTTGGAGGTAGGTACTGGAGAAAAAGAGAAGGCAGTGGGGAGATTACTACTTGAAGGTGTGGGTTGGAGGGGAGGGGGTTGTGTTGTTTAGCTAGTGATAGTATGGTTTGTGTTGAATGAGGTGGCAATATTTTCTGAGGAGTGAGGGATGTTAGGAGGAGGGGTACTGACTTTACCTGGATGGAGGATGGAGTTTATGGAGGACCAGAATTATTTGGGGCTGTGTTGGGAGGAGTCTAGGGCAGACTGGTAGTATTGGAATTTGTCCTGTTTTATTAGCTTTTTGACTCTATTGCGTAGTTCTAGGAATTTCTGTCTAGTTGAGGGGGTTTTGGTTTTGCGCTGTGCTCCCAGGCTTTATCCCTGTTTTTCATTTCGGACTTAGTGGTTTTCTGTAGCCATGGGGAGGTAGCCATGGAAAACCTATCCCACAGGGGATCAGATCCCACTCAACCAGGGCTGCATCTATGAAGAAATGTATTTCTTTCTTTCTTTTCTGAAGAAATGTCAAGCAGAGGTCTTTATTACGCCACTGAAGAAACTTTCCAAAAGTAGACCAGACAAACTCCATACTACTGTATCCTATACTTTGTCTCAGAACAAATTCTTGCCAAACAGTTAATTCTTTCAGAGCTATTTCAATTCTGTTATAACACAGCTAGACAGATGAATAGACTAAGGTACACTTAGTCAAATACATCACTACCAAGTGAAACATACTGTCCAGTTTATATACTCTTTTCAACCAGTGTTGTTTTTAATGTCCTTGTGACTTGTTCTTCTGGTTTCTGTCTGTGTCATGAAAAAGTTCATTGTTATTTCATGCCCTTTTTTGGTCCTCGCTGTATCTGAAGACTTCACAAAAGTCTCGCCACGTCATCTTTGTGTTACTTATCCTGGCCGCATTTTATTTATTTATTTCTGCATTTGAAAGCCAAGACTGTCAACTTCCTTTTTTTCTATAACAGGATGCCTTTACAGTAATGCCCACTGCTATATGTTATTAATGTCTAAGCTGAACATAACTGTTCTTGCAAGGTAAGCCACATTATTTTGAAAACTACTGTTTGAGCTTGCACATTTCCTTTCACTGTACACACAGTATATTGGGGGAAAGCATTTTAATTTACACAATATCTATCAATTCCCACTTTTTTATTTAATGCCCATGAAAATTGTAAGATAGTTTACAACAGAATATGATCTTCAGTACTTTGAATCCCTTGGTCTGTTGCAACATACGAATCCCTTGCATTCAATGCTATTTTTTTATACAATGTTACATTGCCAATGGCTGTTACTTGATTAATACTTTTATTAACACAAATTTTATAATGACGATAAGAGCAATTAATGCGGACGTTGTAGTACCCTACCATAGATGCATAGCCGTTTTTACTTATTTATTTTTAACTGCATTTATGCTTCCTTAAGCAAGTTGTCAGTCTTGCAGTTACACACAAGCATTTCAAAATTTTGTCAAGTTAACCCTTGCTTTACAAGGCAAAACCTTGTATTGGAAACATGCATATTTCTTTTGCACTGCATAATTTCATTATTGCTTTGGGAAAAGAATATTTAAAAAAGCAATTTACAGGAAAATGTAATCCTTTGTACTTAATAGCCTTTCTTCATTGTTAATAGTAGTTACTTGTTTGAAAGTTTTATAACGCATCTCTTCTGTTATAGCTGAGAGCTCCATACGTTGCATTTGCTATTAACTTTTTATTGCCTTAGTGGCACCATACCAGTGAACAAATTCAGTTTCTGAAATAACACCATTTCCTATGTCCAGCTGTTTTAAAATCTTTTCCTATTTTTTTTTTATCATGAACCTCCCTCTTTTCCTGGTGATTTTTTTACCATGTCCTCTGTTAATGTGCGAGTAATTTTCATTATTGGAACTGCATACTCTATGTAACAGAATTTTTACTCTCTTATCTCTTCTTTAAAAGAAGTACTATGTGTCAACTCCCATGCTGTTTTTCTTTTATAGTCAACCTTTTTCACATGACCATAGTTCTTTTGAAAACAGAGTATTCCTTTTTCTATTTTCATCAACTGTAAAATGTTTTTTTATGGCTGATTGTTTTACAACTCTTTTTTTATACTATTTTTTAAACATAAAACCTGTATATGTAACCTCTACAGGGACTGCGTGTAATGACCTTTTTCCCTCTGTAAGGAATGTGGCTAAAAACCCAACAATTTAACTTGTCACATGCCTTTGCAAACAAATTTTGCACATTCAAAATATATTGAAATCAGGTATCCGATCATGATGTCCCTG
Source organism: Protopterus annectens (assembly GCF_019279795.1). NCBI lineage: Eukaryota > Metazoa > Chordata > Ceratodontiformes > Protopteridae > Protopterus > Protopterus annectens. The sequence goes on along the minus strand of NC_056737.1, from coordinate 321,624,536 downwards.
TTCTCATGATTTATTATACCCGAGTATCTCTTCCCATTTTTTCTTTGCAACTGTTTTAGATTGCCTTGTCTTGTTCATAGATTGCTATTATAGAAACAAATTTAAACTTTCCTAAGACTGTTAACAGGCCATTACTGTACTGATACTGTTTGACTGTTAGTAACTTACACTGATTTTTATGAACCAAAGTGGTGTGCTGCTTTTGCTTGGATTTTTATTAGCTGAAAAATGCTATTTGTAATGACTCTGTACTTTACTAGCTTTATGTATTGCTGTGTATTATTACCGGATGGCAGTTACACCAGTTTGACTAATTATGTTTTTGCTGTACTAGTTTGTTTATGACTGTTTGCTTTTATATTTTATGTAATGCATTAATTTGAAAATATGACATTATAGTCACTGTTTTTTTTTTACCAATATTGATCCTGTTTGCTGTATGCATAAGCTGCCTTTGGAGACGTACTATAGTTTTAAAGTGGGGGGGGGTTGACCATCTCTTGTTACTATAGAACCTTTTATCATTTAGGATTTGTCATAGGTGCTGCCTTAAATGTTACTTTATTTCCAGACGTAGATGTGGACTTACATAACCAACATTTAATTGCTTTGTTTAGTTTTGCATATACCATTTGCACTACTGTAAATGTATTTGCTGTATTTGTATTAACTTTAACTTTACACTGTATCTGTATTAACTTTGCTTTAAATCTGTAGTTTATTCTGACTCTGTCCTGGCTTATTAAACCAGTGAAGTATTTTTCTGTCTTTTACTGTCCCCTTTGTTTAATTAATTAATTAACATGGAGTTTTGTATACTAACATTGTCTTCCATTGCTTTAAAAGATCTCTGTACTTTGCTGCCAACTGATAACATCTGTTTTGTTAATTTATTGCTTTAATGCCTATTGCCTACCATGATCTGGGTTTTCTGTGTATTCCATAGGGTATATTTTATTTTGTGTGCATCCCTCTGTGTTTGTTCCTGTGACTGATTGTCCCTTAATGTATTTTCTTTATCTTGATTTCTTTCCCTATTTTGGAGTTTTGAAGAAGCATTGTTTGCAATATGGACAATTCTGTTTAATGTGGCCTATTTTCTTACAAGTAAAACATATTACCTGTTTTTCTGAACTTTGTTGTGCATCTGTCTGTCCTGGTGGAGCAGAAGCTGCTCGTGTTTCCCCTGTGTTTGTTTTATATGAGACCATGTATTGCATCCCCTTCCTTTCACCACGTAGTCTACAAGCTGTTTTTGTACATTTCCTATGTGCATCCGCAATGCTGCGTACTTTTTCATTAGGCCATGTATTGCATCCCCTTCCTTTCACCACGTAGTCTACAAGCTGTTTTTGTACATTTCCCATCTGCATTTGCAGTACTGCATACTTTTTTAAACCGTCTAGCACTCTGGCTTAATCTCCAAGTCTGTATGTGTCTGTTAGGCAGAAACTGATTTTAAAGCTGCATCTGCATTTTCCAGAATGTCATTAACTGTCTGACGGAATTGCTTTAACATAACATTTTGCCTGACCCAAATATTATTTTTTTGTCATGCTATTTAGACTGTCTGTAAAACAGTTATGTGAGTCTAGACGCTCACCTGTTTTAGCTGCTTGTTTGCTTTGCCATTTGCCAAAGCATTTACTGTAGCCTTTCCTGTATATTTTTTTATGTGCTTTGATTTTGACAATACTAAACTTTCCCTATAAATCATTTTGGGAATGAATGTTCATAACTATCGTACTGGAGCATGTTAGGGGTTTGCCAACACTGTTGAATCTCCTTCGGACACAAACTGGCAAGTGTAAATGCAAAAAAAAAAAAAAATTTTACATAAAGCATTGTTTGAAATAGACCACACAGTGCATGTCAACCATTATTTAAATGCCAACATATTGAAACAAAATTATTTTTTTCCTTTTGTCTTGCCACTGAGGCAGAGTTTGTAATAAACAAGACTGTTGAGATATATCAGCAGGAGAAATAACTGTCATTTCTGCTGAACCCTGCCCAATGTAAACCTTGCTGGGCTTCTTTTAACTGTCTTGTGAGATTAACCTCTGTAGTTTGTGCCCTTAGTAAATGTTGTTGGGCTCTATCTGATTGTTACGTTAAACCAGAAATGTCATTAAAGTCTGAATGCTATACTGAGTCTGTTTCTCCAAATTGCATTATTGTCCCTTACTACTGTCTCTAGGGAAATTTTGAAAAGCTGTGAAAACCTTTTCTTTAAAAGATTAATATTGATGGCACACTGTACTATATTAGAACTTTCTCTGTTTGTGCATTTGCAATATTTACTATAAATAACATTTTTATGTAGTCTATTACATTACTAACAATAATTGCATACACTTGTACTGTATGAGATTTAGGTGACTGCAGAAGGTATATTTAACTGTTGTATGCGTGAAGAACTAACAATGCTAGAATCAAACAGATTGGTTATCAGAATAGGATATATCTTATGGTATGGCTTACATACTAGACTCCTGTGACAAGATGGATATAAGTTTGGAAAGTTATTTCCACATAAAAAACAGTCTTTATGAATTGCTGTACATTTTGTGTGTGGATTATAGGCATTTATACATTTAGAAACACAACTGTTGTCTAATGTCTGAACATCAAATATTTCAGATTTACATTTCATGTCTGGCACACAAGGTTTAAACCATGTAAATTTATATATGCAATATGTGGGCACTGTAAAGTTAACTGTCTGTACTTGGCATCTATGTTATAACTGTGAAGAAAGTACCGTAATTTATGCAGAAGACAAGCAGGTGATCAGGCTGAAGTCAGTCTGGAAAAGGACTGTGTTTCTCCACAGACGAATTGTAGGTGGTCCGACGCAGGACAGCTTTCACGGCGGTGCTCTGTGTCCACCAGCGAAGTACTGGAACTGTTTCTCTGTTAAAGCACTGGAACTGTCAGTCTGTTGAACTAACGTAGTAAGTAGTAGGAATCCCTCTGTAATATTAACTGCTGGTAACAGATATGTGGTCACAGCCACTGGCCAAGGCTCGCCACTGAAGAAATGTATTTCTTTCTTGTCTGAAGAAATGTCAAGCAGAGGTCTTTATATTGCCACTGAAGAAAATGTCCAAAAGTGACCCAGACAATCTCTATACTACTGTATCTGTTATTCTTTTTGTCTCGGAACAAATTCTTGCCAAACAGTTAATTCTTTCAGAGCTATTTCAATTCTATTATAACACAGCTAGACAGATCAATAGACTAATGTACACTTAGTCAAAGACGTCACTACCAAGTGAAACATACTGTCTAGTTTATATACTCTTTTCAACCAATGTTATTTTTAATGTCCTTTTGACTTGTTCTTCTGGTTTCTGTCTGTGTCATGAAAAAGTCCATGGTTAGTTCGTGCCCTTTTTTGGTCCTCTCTGTATCTGAAGACTTCAAAAGTCTCTCCACGTCATCTTTGCGTTACTTGACCTGTCTGCATTTTATTTATTTATTTCTGCATCTGAAAGCCAAGAAAGTTAACTTCCTTTTTTTTCTAGAACAGGATGCCTTTACAGTAATGCCCACAGCTATATGTTGTTAATATCTAAGCTGAATATAACTGTTCTTGCAAAGCAAGCCATACTATTTTGAAAACTGCTTTTTGGCCTTGCACATTTCCTTTCACTGTACACACAGTATATTGGGGAAAAGCATTTTAATTTACACAATATCTATCAATTTACCTCTGCAGCCTTTCTCAGAGGGGTCTCTACCAGGGACATCCTAGAAGCTGCTACCTGGAGTTCTGTACATACTTTCACCAAGCATTACCATCTGCCAATTTTTCTCTAAATCCTGAGCTGGCTTTGTCACTGCAGTCTTGCAGGGCCTTATAGCTGGTCCTAATGTTATCTAAATTCCTCCTCCCATTTTAGCTTTGGGAATCTACACAAATGTGATGACTGCAACAGTGAAACACGAAGAACATAGTACAGCTGTGTACACTTACCATAAATGTAGATGTTCGAGTGTATTCACTGTTGCAGTCCTAGTTACCCTCCCTCCAGCCCCCTTACTTCTTTTGGCTATACCTCTACTCTCCTTTACTATGCTCAAAAGCTTTTTGGTGTATTTGCTTTTTTGTTGGAGGTATATTCTTGTATATTTATAGATTTAATTGCTTCCCATTAGGGGGGCACCTGACATCTGGGGCAAGAAAAACTGATGTAACGGCATTGGCTGCATATTTTATACCCCTGACGACCTGACGTCACAGAAGAAGGGACAGCAACCGACGCAGGACCCAAGACTTTGTTAATCAAGCCGACTGAGGGCTACTGCAAGCAGATAACCCCAAATGTGATGACTGCAACAGTGAATACACTCTTAACATCTACATTTATGTTAAGTGTACACAACTGTACTTTATTTGACATGGAAAGCTATGTGGAGAGACCATGAAGGAGGTCCAGGTAGACTCACAACATTGTTTTTCTGGTGGAGAATGAGGATGATGATGGGTTTGTATCTGCATTCTCACCTTCAGAAACCTGCAATTCCGTGAGGTGTTGCAGTTGATTTGAAAAAGGAACAACTGGCATTCTTGGCCTTTCTGTATAAAGAAGACATGTCTGGAGGCATGTTAAGTTTAAAGATCCTTCTGCTAAATGGTTTGTTCCCTGATTGACACTCTTAGCGTTGGTAGAAATGTACTTTGAAGTAACCTGGACACTGTGTCCCTGTATCTCAAAAAAAACAAACAGGATTTTCAGACGCCTCCCACCTAGTTGTAGTATCTAAGTGGAAAGCATTAAGTTAGATGGACCTGTTTCTGTGATCACACTAAGAAGTATTGCTCCTTAGTTGGTCACTCCATTCCCCCTGGCGAAGACTCAAGGAGTTTGGATATGCTTGGGAAGTAGACCTTTGTGTCTTTGTCATTGTTTCTTGGGACACTGAAGTAAGTTATACAAATGCTCCATTTTCAGTGGGAATACTTTGGATGAAGTATTGCATAATGCTGATGGGCCTACCTGATGCAAAGATAGAAGAGCAACTCTTCAATTAGGCTTTGGTATCTTCCACACTTGGCAATCTTATGATGCAAATGACATGAAATGCTGCAGAAAGAAGCCACATCTGCTGCAGGATCAGGCATAGTTTTATGTTTCTGCTGTTTGCTGAGCCTTACCACTTTCATGAAGAATACTAGAGAGAAATTTATGGATGTACCCTTTAAGTGGTTATTGCTGTTTGGTCCTGAAATTGACCATTTACAGAGCATGAATGAAAAAGGGCACTCCCTTTCATCTTCTAGGGTGACAATTTTTCTCCTCAGCACTGCTTTTCCAGGATTCAAAGAAACTGACAAAAGCCTTTTTTTTTTCCAGCATAGAGAGCTCCCAGCAAAGGAGACCAGGATCTTGTCCACCCTTGTCATGTAGGTATTAGCAGAATTACTGGAACAGTGACTTTGCATTGCACTTATCTTGTTAATGTTGTAGTCCCTCTTAGGAGGAATATGCCAGTTCTGAATTCTATTCCAGATTCCTGCTGTCAGAGGTGGTTTTTCTCTTCACATGCCCTAGAAGTGTAAAAATTCCAAGGACAGGTGGTTGAGAGAGATTATGAAGTATGGTTATCGCATCTCATTTGTACCCTTGCAAAAATGCCTTTGCCAGGTGTTCCACTTTATTTGAAAGTACAGGTGAGGAAGGATGTGTAGCAGCTCCTCATAAAAACATAATTATTTATGGGGTCCTGGCAAATCTGCAGGGACATAGATGGATATTATTCCAGATTCTTTGATGCCTAGAAAGACTCCGGTCCTCAGGCCTAGATTGAATTTCAGCACCTTAAACATGTTTATCCCAAAAGAGTGTTCACATCATCACTCTACTGTTCATTTCCATGTTTATAAGTAAGAGACTGGATGTGCTGTTTCATTATTCAGAATGCTTATCTTCACATAAAGATCACCAAACCATGCAGAATGTTCTCTGCTTCAGAATACTGACCAGTCACTAAGTTTCTATCCCTACTATTTAGTTTCACCTCAGCCTACTGGTATTTATAGATGGTGTTGGCTTATGTTGGCCTGCAGGACATCACAGATTTTTTGCATTTTAACATTTGTAGAACAGGGACAGTCAAGTGTCTGTCACAGTGTCCCACCAATAAGCTCCTTTCTCAACTCACAACTCTAGGTCTCACTTACCCCTCCCCTCTCCTGGTTTTACAGATGTTCTTTGTGTTTCACTGTTGCAGTCATTACATTAGGGTAATCTGCTGGCAGGTTGCCCTCAGTCGGCCTGATTAACAAAGTCTTGGGTCCTGCGTCGGTTGCTGTCTCTTCTTCTATGACGTCAGGTCGTCAGGGGTATAAAACATGCAGCCGACACCATTACATCAGTTTTTCTTGCCCCAGATGTCAGGTGCCCCCCAAATGGGGAGCTATACACACACACACACACACATATATATATATATATATATATATATATATATAATTTAAAACACAAAACATATACCTCCAAACAAAAGCAAATACACCAAAAAGGCTTTTAATCATAGTAAAAGAAAGGAGAGGTATAGTTAGAGAAAAAACAGGGGGCTGGAGGGAGGGTAACCAGGACTGCAACAGTGAATACACTCTAACATCTACATTTATGGTAAGTGTACACAACTGTACTATGTTCTTCGTGTTTCACTGTTGCAGTCTTCTCTGTTTTGCTTTCCCTGTTCTGAAAGATATCAACATATTATGTATCAAACAAAACTAGCCTCCTGCTACAAATAGCTAAATTTGCAACCAACCAACCAACCTTATAAAACACACCACTGCCTTGCATTAAAACAATTCAGCTGGCTGGAACTCCCAAACCAGTTGACATGCTTGCAACTGATCATTGCCCACAACCTGTTGTACTCTCCAGAAAATTGCCCAGCATTACAAAATACTGTACTGTACTATTTACTCATTAGACCATCACTCCAGCAGTAAACTCTTACTGTGCATCAGTAAGACATTCAGCATTGCTGGAGACTGTCTATTCCCCACATGTGTCAAAATTCTGGCGTGACATCCCCACACAGTTACCAGAAAGCTTAAATTGTTTCAAAACTTTGAATAAACAGCACCTGTGCCAAAGATGGCTGTGCTCTTCCTGCTCACCTGGCTAACATTACTTAGATTACTTTTCTCCAGCTCTTACAGCTACTTTGCTTCCCAGTCTTTTGTACCTTATTGCTCCTCCTCATACTGTACTAATTTCCCAAACTCATACTCTTCCCCTCTCTGTCACACCCCACCACTATCTATAATTCCTTCTCTGTCCATTTATCCCCTTCCTCATTTCCGTAATTTCTCCTTTCATATCTCTCATCAATTTTAAGCTGCATTACTGCTTGTGTGTCTGTAAATTACTGACCACAAAAAACACCGTAGTTTGATCTTTTCTGTATAGCCATTATGCTATAAATGCATTAACTGTTAATTGTATTTAATTTTTCTATTTAATGATTGTTAATTTTAGTTTAGTGTTAAAATGCTATGTTCATGTAAGAAATAGTTAAAAATCATGTAAATAAGCTCATGTAGAGATGTTTTACCCTACAATCATAAATGTGCATCATGTTCAACCTAAATGTGGAGCTTTTCTCCCTGGGTCTCCACTGAAAATGGTTTTACACAGTGGACTTCTCCCGGTCAACAAAGACAAGTAAATAAATCTGGCACTGGGCTCACTTGCTCAATTTATTCCCTTGGCTGTGTATCACAGTAATTCTGGTAGGGTTACAGCTCAGCCCCACAGAGGAAATGTCATTCACTGAAACTTTGATAAAGGCTAGAACTTGCCAAGTTTATCTGCTTTTGAGCAAGATGCAGCACATATTTTGCCTCAGGTTCCCCCAGTCCACTCTCCACAAACCTGTGCTTACAAGTGTTTGGGTTCATGACAACTACAGTGTTTATTATCCCTTTCCCACGGTTACACATGAGGGCCTTACAGTGGACAATCCTTTCAGGATGGTCCTAGTACAGAGACTCAGAGTTTATCAAAATATCCAGATCTTGTTACAGTGGCCTACTTTTGTGACTGGAACAGCTTTGGTAGCCTTCTTCTGGGCATGTTCTTTGTTGTCCCATAACTCTCAGCCACTGTCATGTTGGATGTCTGTGGTGGGAGGGTGGCCATGTGGGTAATTTCAGCAGACAGTGCATGTGACATACGATTTAAGGATGACCCAGACTAATTCTGGAGATTTTAACAGTTATGCTAACCCTCTAGGCACCCCCCACAATGTCCTCCTTATAGAGTTCCAGCTGATCAGTCAGACATTATGCTATAGTTTTGTACTTTAACAAGCAGAGGAAAATAAGGTTCTACCCACTGTATTGTGAAGTGATGAGAGCCTTGGGATATGGAGTCTCAACCCTGCCCCCCCCCCATTTTCTGATTGGCAAACACATTCTCAGGGTGACAGCTGTGTTGCAGACAGACTCTGCTATAATCTACTGATGTAATTTAGTAGCCAGTCAGTTTGACCATTGCCAGGATTTTGTTCCAGAGGTGTGGCTTTCAGTACTTCAGCCCGTTTACTTTTTTGCTGAATGTGAAGTGCCATAGATGTTTTCCTTCATCCCTCCACCAGCTGGACAGAGCAGTGATGGATTAGTTCAGTACTTGTCTGGGGTGTTAACTCTGTATCCTCCCAACCATTTCTCTGATGTTCATACAGAAAGTTAGGTGTGTCCATAAGCTAGAGTTGTCTTTGTTACTCTGTGTTGGCCCAGTCAAGTATAGTTTCCACTGAGCTGAAGCTTTAGTTGGAATTTCCTATTAGGGTGCCCCTGGGGAAGAATCTGTTAACTCTTTTCATCAGGTAAGGATTACCTGACTCTTCAGTTTCTAAACTTGGCAAAACTGTTGCTTCATTTCAGGCATAGCCTGGGCCTGATGCTTTTTTGGACTAGTGATCCGTATTCTGTCATCCTCCAAGACCCTCTTCTCAGAAGACATATCATGGTAAATAGACAAGGTTTTGGGTTTGAACTGTATGTGCAACATAAGGTGATATTTTCTCAACTCCCATTAGTCAAATGCTTTCAACATTTGTTTTGAAATCTTTAGCTTAGAGCTCATGTTAATCACATTAGGATGCACTTAACTGTCATAGGTAATTTTAACATTGGTGTCTGAGTTGTCATCTCTAGCACCTCTTAAAGGTTACAAGGATGTTCATCGTGTTTCACTGTTGCAGTCATGACTGTAGGGTTCTCCCCTGCCGGCAGGCAGTCCTCAGTCGGCCAGAATCCCAAAGTCTGGGTCCGGCGTCGGCTGTTCAGCCATGCTCCCTGATGTCAGAGCGCCAGGAGTACAAAGCTGACAGCCGACGCCATGTTCTCCAGTCTTTCTTGCCGTGCGGTGATAGCAGTTCGCAAGTGCCAGTCGGCTGACTCCTGACAATTTTTTCTAAACAAACTTCAGTCCGAAGACTTTCTTCTCCTACTCAAAGCTAAGTACCCCGTTGGGGAAACTTTTTTCTTGCTCCAGTCCGATGTCAGAAAAAGTTAATAATTGTATTTCATGTGGGGAAACATAAGATGATATTTTCTCAACTCCCATTAGTCAAATGCTTTCAACATTTTTTTTTGAAATCGTTAGCTTAGAGCTCATGTTAATCACTTTAGGATGCACTTAACTGTCATAGGTAATTTTAACATTGGTGTCTGCGTTGTCATCTCTAGCACCTCTTAAAGGTTACAAGGTTTTCTGTAAGATGCATTTCATCTACATCTTCCATTTAGCAATCCTGTACCCCTCGTGATCTGTAATTTGTTTTAGAGAAGCTGGTCATTCCTACCTTTGAACTGGAATCCACTGCTGGTTTGAAATTTACTTAGAAAACTTTATTCTTAGTAGCTCTTACTTTTGCAGAAGGATTTCTGAAATGGAAGCATTGTGCATCCAACATTTAATTCTGAATGATAAATGGCTATAATTTTTATGTCCCAGAAATGGCCAGTCATCAAGCCCCTTCTCCGTGCCCTAATGACCCATTGGTTCACATAGTCACAGCAAGAGATGTACAACTAATTCATTGCGAGTCAGGTGAGAGCAGTAGGCCCATTTATTCCCTGTTAAGATGATATGCAAGCATTGAAGTGAGCCATCATTGTGACTAGTGCAGCCTTAATTGCTTACCCACATCTAAACCCCATTGCTTATAGTGAGTAGTGGCCTTTCACTGAGAGCAATTGCCCACAAATGGCAGTATAAATCAATTAACTTTTATTTATGCACTTACTCTTAAGCACATTTCATAGAAAGTTTTTTATAGCCTTGATAAAATTGGCACCATCTGTATGCCTCTGCATGCCATAGAAAATTTAAATTGAGGCATGCATCACAGTTGTTTGCATCCTGATGCTCCCCTACTTTATTAGTAGGATCCAGCAGTTTAGCAGTGCTACCTGCCTCCCTCCCCCAAGACCTGGTGAGCTGGTTTTGGGATACTTACTTGCCCTCCTTTTCCTGTCATATCCTTCCAGTGCTGGAATTCCTACTCAAACTTGGTCCACTTGAGGTGTAGTTAGGGCTTGTAGTTAGGGCTTTACCCCTGTAGTCCACAGAGCTGGCAGGTTTATATAGGTTGAAAAATGCAGCACTGTGGTTAAAAAAATCCACAAAACCATAGTAGGTCAGATTTCAATCAGGTTGCTGTCCTGGCAGGTTGCAGTCTTTACTGAGTTTCTTCAAGGGGTAGGTTTTACTCAATTGATGTTCTTTCTTTGTCTGACCTACCTGTTAGCTTTTGTTTCACTGAGAGCAATTGCCCACAAATGGCCGTATAAATCAGTTAACTTTTATTTATGTGCTTACTCGTAAGTACATTTCATGGAAAGTTTTTATAGCCTTGCTGAGCAGTTAGTTCCCTTAGTTCAGTAATGACCCATTCATTCCCCATCAGGGTGAGAGTAGACCCATTAATTTCCTGAACTGAAGTAACACTATAAGACAGAGTGAGAGCCCGTAAATAACCAAAAATAGTCAGCCTGACAGCAATGGAGCCAATAAAGAATAAACCCACCAAAGTGTAATAAAATCCTCAGTTTAATAGCAAGTAAATATTCCACAAATAGTGGACAGATTTATCGCTTTTGTTTCCTGTCCTGGAAACTTCATCAGAATCACATCCATTATGAACAGTGACATTTTAAAATTCTCAAAATTGTTCTTATGACCAATCACAGTATGAATAATCAATGAACAGTACTTTTAACAATACAATACTTTAACTTGCCAAAACCAGGAAGTTGTGTGTCACCTAAGTTTAGATACCTGTGTAAGTCTTGGTGTTAAAAGATCATTACTCTCTGTTTTGTACACTAAAACTGAGGGCATTAAAGTATTACTAATGTTTTATGTATGTCATTATTTGTTACAGGTGAAGTTTTGGCTTGTTAAAGTATTTTATTGTTCAAAGTACTGGTCATTGGTTATTCATATTGTGATTGGTCACTTTGTTTTAACTGAGGAACCAATGAGAGCAATTTTGAGAGCTTTTAAATGTCACTGTTCATAATGGATATGATTCTGATGAAGTTTCGAGGGCAGGAAACAAAACAGGTAAATCTGTTCACTATTTGTGGAATATTTAATTGCTATTAAACTGAGGATTTTATTACACTTTGATGGGTTTATCCTTTATTGGCTCCATTGCTGCCAGGTTGACTGTTTTTGGTTCTTTGTGTTTTCCGTAGTCTTTTTATTTATTTATTTTGATATTGAGAGCCCATAAGCACCTTCTCTCTTCTAGAGTAAGAATATGGTGCTTGGGGTGAATATTTATTCTTGCAGGGCACTCCCTCTAGCCCTGGCAATCAGCTGTTTATAATTTCAGCGACTTTTGCAGTTGCTTTTAAGGATATGTGAATGTATTTGTATACGTGCATTTCCTTATAAGTAGTCCCAACAGGCTAGGCGTAGCACTGAAACCCTTATAGTCTGTAATGCTGCCTTCTGTACTCATCAGTATTTATGGAATCAGCAGTATAGTGACCCAAACTTCCGTCCTGTCCCCCAAGGTCGTACAGACTGGCATTAGATGCTCACACCCTTCCCATCCTTTCCAGTTTACCATGCTGATGATCAATTGCAGGCCATCTGAGGCATAGTCGAGGCTTTATTTTATCCCTCTGTAATGCAGAGCCAAGATAAACATTTTATAAAATGTGGTGATCATTTGTAGGAATGTTTGCTTTTGTGTCATAGAGGGATAAAGGCATATCTTTGTGACCAGGCAACCTGGACTTGTCTAGCAGCCTGGTCACTGAAAGCTGAAAGAGATGCTAGAAGTAAGTGACTAGTGTTGGCTTGCCCCTCCTACAGTTTGGGAGGTGGTCTAATCTGCTGCTGCAGTGAAACACAGTAAAGGATGTGAGGCAAGAAAGGTAGCATGAAGGACCTTGACATTCAATCCAACATGTAGCAGTCACTGTAACTAGAGATGCTAAGTGAGGAAACATGCATCACTAGACCAGAATTCCAATCACTTTGGAGTCCGACTGCTTCTAGATCATGGAAGCTTACCTTGTGATAGCTGCCTAGATGACAGTTCAGGTCAGTTAACTTGGAAAGTGTAATGTGGCAAAAATGCATGCATGCATGTCTGATGCATAATTTTGGATTAAAAAAGTTTGAAAAACATATACATACACACATGCAACAAGACCCAGCTGTTGAGAAACACTATCTATTATCAACCCTAACAGTGCTGATCATGATGTGGTTGTAGTTATGCCTCTGTTAGGTTGGGCTTTGTGGGCTGCTTTGTCTCATTCAGGCTGGTAGTGCTTGAAAAGCAGACCACACAAAGCACTTTTGTCTTGCTGTGATTTAATGATGGTACTGAATTTTCAGTATGCATTACTGCAGTTAAGCGTATTAAATTTAAGAATATTCCTTCTGATGAATGAGGGAAAAAATGCTTTTCTCATTAAATTGAAAAGATGTTCTATTTAATTTTGTGTGTGATGCACAGATCTCAGGAGAATCTTATCCTACCAGCAGTCAGGAATGTCGCACAATTAAGACAGAATACTGTGGTTAGGTTGCAGGCAAATGCCTGTAACACACATGACCACAGCTACAATAGTCACTGCTGAAGAAAGCTGAATTTGGCTTCCATATAGAAGCCAAAAGGTGCTACACTCAACTACAGAGTAAGAAAATAAAATAAAAATAAAAACAAATGGCTCATGTACAAAAAGTGCTTCCACATTATACACAGAGTTGGTATTTTTTATGTCCTGACTGAAATAACTGTTGCAGTATTCCAAACAGATGGGTTTTCACCGCTGATGTCCAACTGGGGTAGCATACGTCTATGTGACCATAGCGCACAAGCATTTGGGTACATAATCAAATGTATGAGCTTAAGTGCACTTGACTCTCTTGCCACCAGCCCAAACCCAGGTTTTGCACCCGTCTGATCTTCGTATGATTATTTTATATCATACGACTTCTCTGATTCAGTTAAATTCCCTGTTGGGGAGCCTTCCTTTTTGTTAGTTTTGCTGATTGTGTTAAATGTTGCTAGGATGGGTAAGTGTGAGAACGATAGGCAAATAGCCTACAAAGACCTCCATACCCAGTGTATTTTCTGCTTAGGAGCAGAGCACAACTACCTTGTTCTTTGCCAGTCCTTTGTTCCCAAGGCATTGCATTCACGTTCCTAGAGACCGGACAGCTTGAAGCTTTTGGCCCACTCTAAGGTAGCAGATCCCTAAACACATGACATACATTCTGCATCTAGCATGGGCCTGAGACTGTCTGCCCAGTCTGACTCTAATGTACTCACAGAGGTTACAGAACCCACAGTATATTAGACTGTCCCACAGACTCCCTCTGTCTCAAGCTTGTTGGAAGCTGGTATGGCGTCAGAGGGCTGCACATCTGAAAAGAGAGTTACTACAACTGAGAAAAGGGTACTGCAGATCATTATTTCAGAGGGACCCGAAGGCATCTTGCAAATTTTAGTATGGGAAGAAATTCTTGGAAAACTGAAGTACATCAGGGGATGGAGCCTCCATCCTTGATTGAGGTGGGCTTCTGTGACATCCTTCTGCTTGGGCCAGTGATCGAGAAGCCTGAATCCCCACCACTGACCCTGGTGAGGAATGTTCACTGTGAGAAAAATACAACCCAACACAGACTCACAGTAATTTCACATACAAACCTCTGCACCAAGTGCAGTTTCCCTTAAGAACTCAAAGAGAATGCACACTTCAGTCCTGGGGCTGGGCTTTTTCTCCAGGCCCCAAATAAGACTCCCCACTGACCACTATAGAGCTGAGTCCTTAGCCAGGTGTTCCAAACCAAGTCCTCCACCACCCTAACTGTGAAATCAGTGCTCTGTGTCCCTGGTCAAAGTAGCCATCTCACACACACACTCTTTGAGATTTGATTTTCACACTTGCGCGCACACACACACACACACACACACACACACACACACGGACATATATATATATATATATATATATATATATATATATATATATATATATATATATATACACACACACACACACACACACACACACACACACACACACATATACATATACACACCCACCTGAGAAAGGCTGGGCTTACGTGCTCTGCCACCACCGTCAACAATCAGACTGTAAGGTAGATTTGTTGCCACCAGAACACCTGATGACAGGTACTTTAAGGCTTTTACCAGGGTACCCAGTTACACTTAGTAAAATTAATACTTATACAAATGGTAGTGACCGTGGTAGTGGTGCTGCGGTAGCATTGTCGCCTCACAGCAAGATGTTGTCCCGTTAGATTCTCAGCTAGAGCATCTTCTGTGTGGAGGCATGCGTGAATGGGCGTGCCTTCGTTGAAGGTTGTGCATCAGAGCTGGTAACTCGGCACGTAAAAATCCACTACCAAACATTCGCGGACTGGAGTTCTGCTGTGGCGACCCCTAACCGGGATAAGCTGAAATGCGCAACAAAAGTGTTTAACCAAGCGACAAGACATTCAGAAACGTGGAGCCACAGTGCCACTTAATAAATGCAAGTACTCTCAAAGGTTAAATATTTTCTGAAATACCAGACACAATGAAAGATTTAGATATATTTAATAATAAATAATAAAAAATGAAAATACTAAATATTTATTTACAATCAGTACCAAGGTTTCAATCACAGGAATATAAAAAAACACAGATGGGAAGACTCAGACAGATAACAGAAAAAAAAAAACGTTTAGATAATCTCACTATATTTTTTTAACTGACTGAAGAATTAACTGTTCCCTAATTACTTACTAAAGCAAGGCAAGATGAAGGTGGATGTGTGTCTTGTCAGGTTTAAAAACAGCAATGTGCATCTCACATCTCTCACTAGTATTCAAATGTAATTTCAGTGCTGGCTACAGAATGACATCACATCTGGTCACCTGACTATGTGGTTCCCACACTAGAAACGGAGCCAGGATCTGGAACTGATGTGTCACAATACATACATAGAACTTTAGCTAAGGTTTATTACAGCATCTTGAAACTAACAGTTCCAACATGTCCACCCTTCAAGCAGAAACTAAAGCCATTCTCTGGCACCCCAGGGTACCAAGTAGTTCACCGCTATGGACAATAGAGCAGGATCTCAGCACAGGCTTTTCATAGGCATTGCATCTCTGGCTACATTCAGACCTGTGTGGTGAAATCTTTATGGCTTAAACCAAGTCATTTAATTTCAGGCTATTTTTCTTAAGGTTAGCTGGACTGAACTTAACCCCTTCCCTTCCAGTATCCTCTTAAAATAAATGCATTTCATCAGTTACAACAATACAGTGTGGCATACATGTATATTTCTTTTCGATCTAGCAGGACCCACTGTTGATACGTTTTTAACACAAGCAACTTTACAAATGCGTTTTTAACACAAGCATCTGTACAAATAAGTTTGATACTCATATGACATATAATTCTTTACAAACCTCCAGCTAGCTATGCTGGCATATGTCACACATGCACTGCTCTACTTCCCCTGGCACAGCAGGCACTACCTCACATCATTACAGTCACCCCAAAAAAATAAACATGTTTCCTTTCCTCCCCTTCCTAGGGAGAAGGAGTGGATGGACTTTTCTCAGGGCTCATTCAAGGTCATTATGTCTCTTTAAAGCTCTTTCATTTTCAACTCTTCCATCCGTTTCACAGAAAAATAGTATGGCATCTTCTTTTGAGGAGGCTTTGTATTTCTATGACTATTCTGTAGCTTACTCCTCTCAAATTCACTTTCCTGGCCAGGTGCCCTCTGATGATAATTACTCCCTCTGTCTTGATTCTACTGATGAAGAGGCACTTCAGGGAGAAAGTTATAAATATGATGAAACATTTTGAGTGGAGTCTAAGCACATTTCTGATGTCCAAAAGAGATACTGCAGTCTGGTAGTAGGCAGTCCAGCCCCTTCTCTTATCCCACCAGTCCTGGAGGCTTTTTTAGATGTTTTTACAGCCACGTCCACTAATCTTGACTGTTGACCTGCAGATCCAAAAGATTAGACAGTTTACAAGATCCCAGATGACCTCAAGTTGCTTTTTAAGAATCCTGCAACTTACCTTTCAACTGATTCCCTAGCTTCAAAGAAACCATCTAAGTGCTAAATACTAGTGCTGTATCAGACAAGGACAGCAGGGTTATGGTTAGCTGCGGGGAAAAAGGTCTGTACATTTGACGTGGCCTTCAGGGCAAGTTATCAGATCCAGATGACCAAATACCTCTTATCATCATTGCCTATCTGAACAAAGCTGTGGCTGATATGTCAGCAATAGACTCTAAGCAACAAATGGCACTCTTGGTAAATCAGGTCACTCGTGGCTAGGCATAGTATGAAATGCAGCTATGATGCTGTTGAGGCCTCTTACAGAACAGATTCTTTTGCTTCAGTCATTTTAAGATAGGCCTGGTTGTATAACCAACCCCTGCCAGAGGATTTCAAGACTAAACTCTTAGATCCCCCCCCCCCCCCCTTAACAGGGACCTTGTTTTGGTCCACAGGTAGCTAGCTTATTCAAAATCTTGTCAGAAGCAAGGTAAAACTGTGAAGGACTGCAGACAGATCCTTCTTATCTCTCTGCCTGGATACCAGAGGAATTACCCAGGCAAAACCCACTTCCTTTGTTAGAAGGGTACATAGGCATTCTCAGTAACACAGAAAGGTACCCAGGAAAAAGATTTAAAAAAAAATCTGAAATGGTCATCAGATTCGAAAGGCCTACCTTCATAGATGCATCTCTGTGATTATTTTCCCCCCCCCCCCCCCTTGGTCCTATCCTTCCTTTGCGAGAACTCTTCCCATTACAAATTGAGAAAAGATTACCACAGACCACTGGGTACTCACCATCATCAAAATAGGTTACAGCATGTCCTGGAAAAGAAACAACTCCCCTCAAGGGCATAACACCTCTGCCCCACAACCAATGAAATCTTCTCCTGTCATCCTCTGGGAACTACAGTGCCAAGGTACCATAGGACCAGTTCCTCCTCAGTTTATGGGATATACGATTCTACTCCAGACTATTCCTGGTACCAAGAAAAGGACAGTGGAGACCCATACTGGATTTCTCTCAACTCAACACCTTTCTCAAGGTACCCACTTTCAAAATGCTGTCTATTCAGTCCCTTTTTCCCTTTATCATTCCTCAGCCCTTTCTAGCATCTTTGGATTTAAAGGATGCATACTTGCATAATTCCTGAGATTCTGTATTGAGTCATCATATCTTCAGTTTACTGCTTTGCCTTTTGGTCTTTCTGCAGCCCTCAAAGTCTTAAATGTGCCTAGCACCAGTTAAAACCCTTTGCAGTACTCTGGACATACAAATATTCCCCTGCCTTAGACAGTCTGCTAATTCAGACCTCTTTGTCTCTGTTCTTACTGCTAAGTATCCAGTTCACTCTCTTCCGCCTTCAACAACTTGGAATCACTGTCACTTTCAGAAAATCTTCCCTACAACCTCACTCAAGACCTAGTTTTCTTGGGTTGCAGACTAGACACCAAAAACATGCAGGTCTTCTTGCCCCATGAAAGGTTTAGAGTCTCACTACTTACTTCCAGTTCCTAACCTCTCCCCAAGCTTGCCCAGTCAGGGAGATTAAGTAGCATCCATGCAAGCATTTTTTCCTTTGTTTCACCTTAAAAATTCTTTATTGTTTCTCAACAGCATATTTCCTCCATGTTTTATGCCTAATATTTCTATTGCTTTTCTTTTAAAATCTATACCACCTATTTGCAGTTTTTTACCATACCCATTGCTTTTTTCTTCACTCAAAACTAACTCCATCTCTAACAGTTTTATTAATGCTTTCATTATCACTTTTACCCACACCTTATTTCTTGCCATGATCAGAATAAAATTGCAGTCATTGGGCAGCCCTGTCTGACACCCTTCTCCACTTTGATTTTATTCCCTATCCATTCATTAACTAGTGCTTTTACCAACACTTCCACACATCTATAATGAGCCCATCACATTTTTTGGAACCGGCTCCGTATGCCTTCTTGGTAGTACATGCGTTTTTTCTTCCTTCTGTGGTTGTCATTCTAATTCCATCCACTAGTTTTAGCAGTGTAGACAATTCCTTAATGTTTCTGCATGGCACTCTGTATACTTCATCTTGTAAAACTTCTTTAGTAACCACCTCAAATCTCTTCTGATACATTGTCATTGCTTTTATAATCCGTGTTAAAGTATCAGTCCTCGGTTACTTTTTTCTTTCCCATTTTCTGTAACATTTTTATGATACCCATGCATATCTTTTTATTCTGTTTTCCATTTGTATCCATTCATTTACAGTTTTAAGAAGCATTCTTTATTCTTGATCCATTTTTGTAAAGCATGTATTCTAGTTGGTCTCTGTATGGTACTGCATCTTTCTAACCTTTATGTATGACCATATCCAGATTTTCTGCATAATCAGTGTTGCAGTAGTAAGTGTGGGGCTGGCCCAATTACCAATGGATTTCTGCATCCCCCAACTGTAGGACACACGCCCTAGCAGACATTAGGACATTGAGGGTGAAAGGGGTCATCAGCAAGCACCATCTTCAGTTCTTTCTTGCCATGTCAGTCTGATGTATCTAACTGTGCATGCGGTAGCATAATTGGTCCATTGATTGCCCTGAAGCCAAAAGGTTCTGTTAAGTACCTCATTATGGAAATCTATTATTGACTTTTGCTTAGCTGCTTAATATCTAGTAAAGTTAAGCATTGTCTCAGGCATAGGAAACAAATCCTTGACCAAAATTTTCATTCATATTGTTTGATGCCCTTCCGTATCACTTTTGCAATATTCCTTGCACTTAGGATCCCCTGCCAAGGGCAGCCCAACGTCCAGCCAATATACCAAAGCCTTAGGATTACTAGTATGTATGATTCCCGCTCATTGCGTAGGGCATAAAGGTGATGTATGGATGTGCATACCTCAGAACTTCTTTGCCACCAGTCCAAATCCCATCTTCGATTAGCGATCTGAAAACTTCATCTGCTGGTTACCAAGCCATTTCAGATAAGCTTCCCATTGGGCTTTTTTTTTTTTAATCTTTGATTTCTTTACTTTTGTTGTGAGGTTACATGTCATCGAAAAAGGAAAAATGTCAGTGTGGGAGACAGATTCCCCAGAAGGACCATCACAAGCAGTTTTTGTTTGGGTGTGTCTCATGACCATATCTTTGCTCAATCTGTCAGGTATTTGTCCCTAAGACCTTTCATAGTCATCTCTTCTGTTTATCTTTCTACCTTGAGAACCAACATTTTAAGTTGTTGGTACAAGGGGCCCAATGGTAGAATCATACCAGCCCGAGGGTCAGCAGTCCGCTAAGAAGACCAAAAAAGTTAGGTCAGACTTGGCTGCTGTACTGCCTCCCCTGAACATCTCTGCCAAGGCTGGAGAAAGCCAAGAGAATTGTCCAGTCATTTTGTCAGATTCCTCTGCTGCATCTGTTTCAGGGCTGGCACTGATCTGGTTTCTCACATGTCCTCGGATGTTCTGCACACATCCATTTCATATGTTGTTTGGGAACAACAGCTATCTGATGGCTGTTCTGCAGATTCTTATTAGGGAGGAGATTCCTACAATGTTGATTTGTTAGCTAGGATCTGAACCTCCTAAGATATTTAGGGCTGAAGTCCCTTTGAAAAAGTATCAGAAAATAAAACATATTTCCCCTGCTCCTTAGGATCCGCAGAGTGACTGACAGGATTTCACACACCGGTTGTTTAATGCATTCATGGCTTTGAGCCCCCCCCCCCCACACACACACAGGGAGTTTTTCTTCCTGCCCCACTTGGTCTTCTACTCCTCTTAAGAGACCTAGGGAGCAGGACTCCTCTGATGAGGATTTGGACTCTCATATCCCTTCTCCATTAGAATATGGTTCTGAGGAAGAGGACTGCATTAGTCCAGATTATTCCTTTGAAGAACTTTCCTTTGGGGATACTGTATCTTGGTTGATGGATTTTTTTAAATGGGACTGTACTCCGGTTTCTGATGCTCATAGTAGGTATTGTGAACTCCTTCAGATGGAGTCTCCTAAGCCTTCTGCTGTCCCTCCTGTCCTTGCTGCCTTGTTGGACACTTTTTTTCATCAGCTTCTCAGGATCCCTATTCTAAAAACTAATAGGTTTTATAAGGTGCCTGATGACTGTAAATTTCTTTACAAATGTCCTTCTGCTGATTCCACCACTCCTATGTATCCTGCAACCAGGCTTCATATGAGAAAGTTACACTGGTTCCTGAAGTCAGTTTGGCTTTAACATTCTCATCCTTTGGACTTTCCAATTCCTTTTCTTCCATGCCTCAAACTAGCGCTTCAGTGGTGGATTCATTAACTGTCTTTTAACCCAGGGCATCCTCAGCCCCCAGCCCCCTCTCAGGAACTCTTTTTGGATACCTCAGACTTGGGGTGGGGGACTTCTTTCAGCCTTCTGAAGGTTCAGGGCCTTTTTCCCTTCATCAACAAGCAAGGGGGAGACTCTGTCTGATCTCTTGTGCAGGCTAGCTGTTCAGGTTGGGGATCTGGCTGTCCATTGTCAGGTGACTCTTTAGACTGCTTATATTCCTTCAGAATAGAACCTTCTGGAAAACTTTGAGCAGGTCCAAAACACAGACTCATGAATGGATGCTTTACAGGGATGGGTTTCTGGACATTGTTCACCAGTGGGGTACGCCTCAGATCTTTATACCTCCCCTCTGAACAGTCAGCTTTCTCTCTTTTGCACCAGTGTCCCATTTCCTTTGGCTTGGAAAGTGGATGCCCTGTCTTTTTCTTGGAAGGTCATCTTTCTTTACGCCTTCCATCCCCTTCCTCTCATATTGAGGGCCCTGTTCAAGATAGAACAAGAGTCTCCCAAAATCTTGTCGGTGACTCCTTTTGGCCCAGACATCATTGGTTCCCTCTCCTTCTGCATCTAGCCAAGGGCTGTCACCACAAGTTACCTCATAGGGTGGACCTAATCACACAAGACAAGGGATGTTTCATCCGTCCTCACTATTCACGTGATTCTGTGGGTGATAGGGTTTTGATCCCTTTTAAGCATCATTTTTCTGAGGACATGCTTCAAGTTCTGCAGGATGCCAGGAAACCCACTACCAAGAAATCTTATTTGTCCAAATGGAAGAGATTTTCTGGTTGGTGTCTTGCTCGTAACCTGGATCCACTTTCTGTGGAAGTTTCTTTAGTTCTCTGTACTATGTATTGTTCCATACTGAGTTGGCATACTTTTAAGTTAAAGCTCACCTTTCAGCTATTTCTGCTTGTTTGCCTTTGACTGATCCTTTGGCTTCTAGCTTTGAAGTCAGACAATTTATTAAAGGCGTCCTTCATCAGAGCTGTTAGGAAGCCTATTTCCCCTTCCTAGGACCTTAATTTTGATCTTGAAACATTGACTCAGGCTGCTTTTGAGCCTGCAGCTTCAGATTCCTTGCAACACTGTACTTGGAAGACTGCTCTTCTTTTAGCCCTTACTTCAGCTAGAAGGATCTCTGAGCTTCAGGCCCTTATGGATGTTTCTCTTTTTAGTTTTTCATAGGGACAGGGTGTCTCTTCGTACTAATCCTCCTTTTATGCCCAAGGTGATTAATGAGTTGTTTCTTAATCAGTCTATTCATTTGCTTGCTATTTTCTCTTCTCCTCAGTCTGTTAGTAAGAAGGTTCTTCACACCTTGGATTTGCATAAACAACTCTGATATTGTTTAGATAAGACTATAGCCTTTTGTAAGTCTGGCAACTTTTTGTTTCATTTCATCCTAGGTCTCACAGTTTGGCTGCTTCTTTTTAGAATTCTAAGACCATTTCTTTTTCTTACTCTTTTCATGGGGAAAAAGCCTTTCTACTTCTGTAAAGGATCATTCTACAAGGGCTGTGGCTTCTTCTGGTGATTTTTTTCAAAGGACTGGATACAATTCCATCCTTGAAGCAGCTACTTGGAATTTTGCTAAACATTACAAGCTGGTTATGGTTTCCAGAGCTAAAGCCGGATTTGCCAGGGCTATCTATCCTGCATGGTTTTCTTTAGGACTCTGCTGGACCTTCCTCCTCCCAATTTTCTTCTTGAGCTTTTGCACTTTTCCTGTTTTAAGGAATACTACAACAGTGCTATGGAAGGACATATATATAGTACAGTTGTGTAAAATCTTACCATAACAGTAGATGTTCCCTTCACTGTTGCAGTATTAGCTCCCTCCCCCTTTTCTTTTTTCCTTCTGGATGCAAATTTCACTTTTTATCCTTGGACTGTTGTTCCTCCTGGGACTTTTTATTTCTGAGGTATGTATGTCTATATGTCAGCTTTGTGCCCTGTGCTGTGAGCGGGGAACATACGTATGGTGTACTAGTAATCCTGAGGCTTTGGTATACTAACCAGATGTCTGGCTGCCCTTGGCAGGGAATCCCACGTTTAAGGAATACTGCAACAGTGAAGAGAAGGACATCTACTGTAATGGTACGATTTTAGACAAGTGTTTTTTTCTGTCTAGGTCTGACTGAAGCTCCTTACTTAAATGTCTGCATTCAAAATGTCAAGGGCTGACAAGCCCAAAAAACTGAATTGAAAATATAGGAGAATTTTTTTTCAGGGGGTCAAACCCCCCAAATTTATATACTTAACTCCAAGATTGCCAGACCACTGATAAAGTAAATATTCCAAGAAATGGCCATCTTGGACATAATGTATGTAAGTTTGTTTTTTACGCCATTCACTCTGTGTTTCAGTACTCTCTGTAGCAGGTCCCAGCATTTCAAATGGCTACTGTGGAACACAATATTCCCTACTGCCAATTTTATGCTTGTTTAAATGACAGGACAGTAAAGCATATGGCTGAATCCCTTAGTGAGTTTCTGAAGTTTCTTATGCAGTGGCAACACCAGTTTATAGGTTCATAGGTAGGTACTAGGCTATCTGCCCGAAGACATTTATAAGCCTAGCCAGAATGTGTTGGCTTTGACCACCCCCGTAGATTAGTTCCCTTTACCTCTGTCCAGCAGAGCCTCTGAAGTGATCCCTGGGCTAAACTTTCTGTTTTCCATTCACTCGTCAAGGTTTTTCTTGAAGAATGTTAGCGAGGACCTCTGCCTAATGTAGATTGGAATCTTGTTCCAAAGCATGGGAAGTCTCTGGGACAGGAATCTAATCCTCCAGCACGTCCTATTTGTTGTTGTGGTGAGGTTTAGATCCCTAGAGCATGTGGCTGGAGGGGACATGGTTTTCTTTAGGTGGAGCATGTCCATCAATTCTGGGTTGGACATGGCCTTGTATGTCAGGCAGAGATCACCTCTGAGTAGACAGTATGCAACCAAGTACAGCTGGAGTTTCTTCAGTCGAGCTGCATAGGGCATCTGTTTGAGGCCAGTGATTCTCTTGGTGAGGTACTTCTGTGGTATTTCCAGCTGTTGCAGGTGTCTTGTAAGGTACATCCCAAATGGGGCATTGCACTCTATGATGGGTCTGATGAGTAGAGGGGTACAATGACCTCTTTTGATCTGGATGCGAACCCTTTTGTGATTAGGTGGGCCACATAGGATTTTCTAACCATTTTGGCAATGTGATTATCAAAGGAGAGATTACTATCTACTTGGGTCCCCAGATCCCTTATTACGTCTTCCATATTTAGGGGACTACCACACATGTGATAGTTTGTGGGTACTTTGTTTTTTTCCAAAGGGGATGACTATGCACTTTTTGGCATTTAGCTTGAGGCCATGATTTTGACACCAGGTATCTGTCTCAGTGAGACCCTTTTGTAGGATGTCTGTGTCAGCCAGAGAGTCAATTATAGCCCCTAGTTTGCAGTCGTCTGCGAACTTGGTCAGCCATAGTCTTCCTGTGCATGCATGTACCTCTGAGAAGTATATGCCAAACAGGAGGGGTCCTAGGACTGAGCCCTGGGGAATGCCACTTGTAACTGGTTGTTCCCACAGCTCTCACCATGTGGGTTCTGTCCATGAGCCAGTTGGCAACCCATCTTGTGACGCAGGGATTTATGTTCAGGCTGGTGAGCTTATCTATAATACCAGAATGGGTAATGGTGTTGAAGGCCTTTGCGAGATCTAGGTAGGCTGTGTGTATCACCTTTCCCTCGTCTATAGCCTTGGTAACTGTCTCAAAAAAGTCCACCAGATTCAGGAGGCATGATCTGCCCTTAACAAAGCCAAACTGGGTAGGGTCCAGTGTTTGGAGGTTCCCAATGTCTCTGTTAATGAGTTCCATAATGATGCGCTCCATAGCCTTGCAGACCAACCTAGTCAGGCTTGTAGGACGATAACCTTGCAGACCAAGCTAGTCAGGCTTAAAGGGCGATAGTTCCCGGGGTCTGTTGTAGCTCCACCTTTGTGGAGCTGAATAACCGTTGCTGTGCGCCACTCTGTGGGTACGTAGCCTGTGGAGAGGCTGAACAGTGTGTTTAGGTGAGGGGTTAGTTCGTCTTTGGGCTCATGTAGGATGCAGCCTGGGACACCGTCCGGTCCCATTGATGCTGTGTTTTTGGCTTTGGAGAGGGCTGTTTAAACCTGAGTGTTTGTGATTTCAGGTGCACTACATTCTTCTGTTATGGTTATGAGCACATTTGGGGGTGAAGTTTGCACTAAACCTGTCTGCCAGTATGTTAACGATATCAGTCGGTTCAGTGTATTTTGTGCCATTCTGCACTAACTCCGAGCAGATCTGAGTATTGCCACTTAGATTTTTGACATAGCTAAAGAATGCCTTGTGGTTATCTTTGGAGTCCTTGGCAGTTTTTCTTTCGGAGCTCGCCTTGGATGATTTTATGAGGGATCGTAGTTTCTTGCTGATACTGATCAGGGATGTCTTCCCTTCTTGGGATTTTACTCTTTTTTTTTTTTTTTTTGTACTAGTTTCCTCCTTCTGTTGTATAGCTTGTTTATGGCAGGCGTCCACCAGACTGGTTTCCTTTTCTTGGAGGAGTGAGTCTTGGTTTTGCTTGGGATAGCATGATCCATGCATTCTTGTCGGTGCCCATAGAATGCATTAGTAAAGGATTTTGCAGCTTGGACAGCGTTATCCTTTAGCATGGGGACTTTGGAACTTTCCACTTTGGTCTTAAGTAACGTGAAGTTTGCTTTTGAAAAGTTTTTCACTGTGGTTTCCTTGTCCGGGGTGGGGGGTATGGATATCCAAAGGGATTAGTTTATGGTCAGATCTAACCAGCGAGGGGTTGACCTCCGGTGTCGCTCATGTTGGTGATGACCAGGTCCAGTATGTTGTCACCTCTGGTGGGAGTGTTGACCAGTTGATCCAGGGCGTTTGAGTTTATAAATTCTGGGAAATGTTGGGCAAGGGAGTTAGTACTTGAATAGTTCTCCCAGTTAATGTTTGGGTAATTAAAATCGCCCAATATTAGGTTGTTTGGTAGGACCTTTGTTTCCCATTGTTTCCAGAAATGCAGAATGGGGGTCCTGGGACATGGTGGGTAATTTGTAGCATGCTACAATTTGAATTGCAGTTTTGCCCATTGTTAGTTGCACATGGATGATCTCTGAAGCATCTTGCTGTGCCACTAACCTGTAGGTGTGGATATCCTTGATGAATATAGATATGCCCCCGCCTTTTGTATTTCGGTCTGGGTTCTGTGGCCGAAATGTATGGTATGAGTTGTAGCCTGGTAGTGCTGGGGTGCTCTCTGGAGCCTTAAACCAGGTTTCTGTTACTGCACATATATCGATTTTTCTCCATACTGAGTGGTGTCTCGAGTGCGTGCATTTTGAGGTTTAGACTTCTGGCATTGAGTAGCATTACCCTCAGTTTTTTGTTACTTGTGCTATTTATGCTGGTGGGTTTG
Source organism: Protopterus annectens (assembly GCF_019279795.1). Taxonomy (NCBI): domain Eukaryota; kingdom Metazoa; phylum Chordata; order Ceratodontiformes; family Protopteridae; genus Protopterus; species Protopterus annectens. The sequence continues at coordinate 321,598,186 of NC_056737.1, read as the reverse complement.
TCTTTTGAGCCATGCCTAAAAAAGGCACTATGGGGGTGGCAAGAGCCTTGGCCAGTATTCGAAAGCCTAAGGGTGACAGGTGCAAGCCATCTCTAGCGAAGTAGCATGGCTTGTCGAGCATGTCATTCCAGGCGGACAAACACTGGATCCCCTTTGAATGACACCAGAAACTTAGCCAAGTGCTGAAATTGATAATTTTTTCATTATACCATGGTATCATTCTTGGTGAGGGCAGGATGCTACTCAGGGTCAGGGTCATACCGGCCTGGGCTACGTGATCAGAGACCTGTTCCATGTCTCTTTTCATGTAGTCCAGAGAGTTACAGCTCAGGTCATTCACACCAACATGGACAGTGGCATAGTTGTATTTGTACCTTTTCTGGAGTGACCTGAGTGCTTGTGTTATCTGACGGATCCTGGCACCTGACAGGCAGCTTAACAGTAACCTTCTCCTTATTCAGCCTAGTGAGTAGGACATCACTGTGCCTGACTATAGAGTCACCTATTACTAGTATGTTGGGTATGTTGTTTTGCCTTAAGGGCTGTAATTGCATAGCACACTGGTTTTGTGAAGTATGTGTTTCATGGTTTGTGTTGGGGGCGGAGGTTGCTTGGATGTCTGCTTTGGAGGTCTCTGTTGCTTTTGCAGATTTTTATTTAGAGCCTCTGAGTATGTTTTCGTGTATTTATTTGTTTTTTTTTTTTTTTTACCGGTGCTGGTTTAATGGGTCTGTGTGAGACTGGTGGTGTGATGCAAGTATTTCTTTTCTCCTCTTGACTGTCTGATCCACTCTTGGGTTGAGAGAGCTTAGCCTCCAGTTTGGCTGTATAATTGCATCTCTTGCATGTATTAGTGTTTGGTGGTAGGAGGAGAGGATTGTCTGTGTACATGAGGCAGTTGTAACATTGCCTCAAAATGCCCAGATTCACCAGTTGGACTGGAGAGTGCACCTGAAACTGCCCTTTGGACATGCCTGGATAGGTACAGTGAACTGCTTTACTGAATGGCTGGTAAGGTCGAATAGAGAGCCCTGTCCTTTTGTACAGTGTAGGGGGTCTAGTGGTATAGTTTATAAGTGCTTGCTATGAGTTTTGAGCAAGTGCCGGGCTGAGGAATGAATGGCTTGAGTGCTTAAGTTGAAAGTTTGTCTAGTTCCATGGGAAAAATTGAAGTGGAGACTTTGTGGAGCCGGGACTAGTTATACCCTAGCTAACTGGCGCTGCCCAGCGCTGAAAACCGGGCAAATGCATTTTTTGTAGCAGGGAAATGAAAGAGATAGAAATTAGCCCAAAATGGCCAATAAACTACTAATTTCTGTGCTGAAATCACTCCTCCAGGGACAGGCTGCTCAAAGCTCCCCTCTCTCACAGGTGAACAAACTTCCTTCTATCCAAGTAAGGTAAGGGCAAACAGAGATTTGTAACACAGCCCTGAATTCAGCACTAACCTGAAAACCGGACTATACTAGCTTAGAAAGGTGGGAAACAAGTATATATTTTTTTTTCAGAAAATAAAGCAGATACAATTAAAAAAAACACTTTAAATGCACAGAAAATGATACTTATTGTTATATATCTCAGATGAGAGTTGTAGCCAATGCCCCTAGTAATAAAGTAGGAAGAAACACAAATACAGTAAAAGCAGATGAATAAAGTGCAATTTTCTTTCACACACACACACACACACATATATATATATATATATATATATATATATATATATATATATAAACAATAGAAAACTGACAAACTGATTTAAACAAGTTACCCAGTTAACCAGAAAAAAGCTCAAAACTGAGCCCTATTCCAGCATTCTTCAATCAGACAAGCTCTAACTGCACACTCCTGCCACTAGGGTGCAGGGGAACCTTCTCCAAAAAAAGATGTCCTGGGTCAGTGCTCAAGTTATACAAACAAAGCTAGATTCAGCAGGCCTGAATCTGGTCTATGCTACAGCAACAAAGCGCACCAATTTCAGAAAGAAACAATTCAAATAAGCAGGCATAATAAGCCTGTGACCAGAAATTCCCAGCTCAGAAGGGCAGAATCCAGCCTCTCCTCCCACAAGAGTGCAGACCAGAATAACTGGCCTGAAGCCCAAGTGCTTAAACCAGAACTAATACACTTTTAGAATAGCAGACACTGAGCCTTCTGTCAGCAATTCCCAGCTTAGAAGGATATAAGCTACCTGTCCTGCCACAACAGTGCAGACCACAAACCTTCTTAATGTAAAACAGCCAGTATGAAGCCCAAGTGCTTAAACCAAAAGACTTAGAATAACAGTTACAATTTAATCAGGCTACTACCAAGCAGTAATAAATCCAGCAGAATAAATAAAATTTGAGTACTTTTAAGAGGCAAAAGCAAAATAAAGTAGGAAGAAACACAAATACAGTAAAAGCAGATGAATAAAGTGCAATTTTTTTTTGTTAGTAAAGTGCAAAGAGAGAGGAAGGAAGAACCTAAGTGGGTTGGCCTTCTCAGATCCTCTCTCTGTATTAAGTAGAGCGAACACTAGGCTCAGAATATGATCTCACTGTACTCTGTTAAATGAGCAAATGAGATGAACCCAGGAGGAGTGTTCAAATACAGACTTACAGGAGGGGCGGGCAATTCCAGAGCCACCAACACTAACACCAAGACAAGAACAGGGAGAGTGGGTGGGGAACTAACTGCAGAGAAAGACGGCACACTATTCAATGAAACAATTGGGTAACAGAAAAAAATGAAATGCAGTACTTTTAAAACTGCAAGTTTATACTTAACAGAAGACTAAAATACAGTACTGCAAGTTTGCACTTAACTTCAGCTTCTAATGCAGGTGATTGTAGCCAACCATATCTCTCAGGAATTGAGCATAAAATGAATTCTCAAAGTCCGGAGTCCTGACGAAGAGTAAGAAGAAATGCTTGAAGGAAGAGCATGTGCAGGAGGCTGAAGACTTTCCTGTGCCTGATTCCTAATGCTAGTTTGAAATCGTCGATCCAGGCAAGGTGCTTTTGGAGTGCCCCTGGTCCAATGACTGATAGACCCAAGTCCTCTGGTGTCTTCCAGAAGCCATCATATATTTGGTCCAGTCTACATCTTCATGAGCCAGCACCAGGCCTAAGTTAGTCTGGAGCTGCTGTGCAGGATGCATGCCCTGGCTTTGGAAACCAAAGTTCTAGTAACCGAGGGTGAGGCCTGTATCCCCTTGGTGAGTGTTTGGAAAGAGATTCCTGGGAGCTGTATTGAGCTCATGCCCACCCTTCAGTGACCTGAAACCTTGTCATCCATCTTAGCCAAACCAAAGACTCCCGTATTCAAATGCTGGTATGGTTTACCCCAATTCTGTCTTGGTCCCATGTCATTTCTACCCTTGAATCAGGCTGCTGCCAGGTTCTGTGGATTTCTTGAAGTCTAGGCAGCCCACCCTGGAAAGTGAACCTGTACTAGGAACTTCTGTCAGGAAAAGAAAAAAAGGCACTTCTACCCAGAGAGACTCTGATTCCTCAGACTCAGATGATGAGAATGAACTTGCCTGTGTAGAGCAGCTACCTCTCTTGCAATTTCTGGATATTGACACTGTAAGTACCTTGTCCTCGTTTTCATCACCTGAGGACTTATCATTTGGAGATATCCTTTAAAGAATGAAGTACTCTTTTAACTGTGAATCTAGAGTGTTCTCCCAGGCACAGGCCAAGTATAGAAAATTCCTGAGTATGCCTGAATTTAGACCTTGTCTTGGTCATGGACATTGTGTTTTCTGATGTATTACTGCAGCCTGAATTCATTCCTTGTGCTCCTAGGAAGCTTGATCACTTCTATAGAGTGCTTTATTCCCAAAAGCATCTCTGTAAGAACCAAGTTGCAGACCTAGCTGTGGTGCCTCTGGAGTCCACCAAGGGATCTTCCTGGCCTGCTCGCAAAAATCCCTTGCGACATGATAGGAAGAGTAGAGTGTTAGACCAATTTGGCAAAAAGATGTACACCTCAGCTACACTGGCCATAAGAACTCTAAACTGCCAGTTTCATATGCTCAAATACCTCAAGTCTGTTCAGGAACAAATGAAGTCTAATGCAGAGAGAATCCAAGATAAATGCATCCAGAAGGGCATCCAGGATTTGAGCAACAAAGTCTTACAGGTATCCAGAGCTGAGATACCAGTTTAGAAGCCATGTTGACTAGTGCCTAGTCAGAGCTTTATACCTCTTCTTCACTAAGTCCAGTTGATTATCACTTTAAGTATACTTAAATGTTCTATTTATTGTTGCAGGTGTGATTCACCCATATTCCATAGCAGTGATTGCTGTGGACATTGGGGATCGGCTCACCATCAGCCGTATAGTGTACTGGTGGAGGAACATGCATCCCCCAAATTGTGGGAACTAGACGTCTAAGAACTGTTGTGAAAGGCTTCTCAGGAAGGATATTCACAGCTGTTTCATATTGTAGCGGCCCTTCTCAGACTTCAGCTAAGATGAAAAAAATTTAACATTTGTTTTATCTAAGAGATGTATGCTCACATTTGGGGTATTAAGTATTGTGCTAAGCTGCATTAAATAACCTGTGAGGCATCTCCAGTGAACTTAATGGTTTGAATGGTGTCATGGTGAGGCCACATTGGATTCAGGTTCATTGCTGTAACAACAGCATTAACTACATTTTGATACTTAGATTTTTTTTTTTCAATTTTTGGAGCCACACCAAAAATGGAGTTTGGGTGTATTTATAGTAACAAGTATACATGGTAATTCTGAATAAACTTTCCTGTCAATGTCTTTTGTATACTTTTTGATATGCTTTATTAGAATTTTTAAGTTCAAGCATTAAAGATTAAGGATTATGGTTTTGACATAAAAGCTACACACAGACATAAACCCCACCTTTAATTAAAAGCTACCTGCATTGCCTACCTCAGTCTGAGGAGCCTCTTTCTTGTTAAATGCCCAGCAGCTTTTCTGCTAACATTTAACCAGTCTTTAGATACCCATACAAAGGTTGGATTTTCTATTGAAAGATCAGCATTTTCAGTCTTTTTTTGCATTAAAATACTCATTCAACCAGAATTCTTTGTAGGACATCTAAGTATTCTTTCTGAGCACATTAGATCATTTTTTGTTTTCTGTCTTCTCAAGCTAATTGTACTTTTTTTTCTTGATTATACAGTATTACAGGCACTGCATCTTCAGTGCACATTTTTTGTTTTCTGTCTTCTCAAGCTAATTGTACTATTTTTTTTCTTGATTATACAGTATTACAGACACTGCATCTTCAGTGCAAGGATCAAAGAATTCTTCAGGTATGTTACAAAACAGAATACTGCCTTGTATGTTGAAATACCAGATACTTTTTATTGTAGCTGAGATGAGCAGGTCCCTTTATTTTTCTGTGATGTCTACTGCTTTTTGTTTCAGAATTCTTTCAGACACTGGTATGCTGACTATTCATTGGAATTATTTCTTGTATATGGCAGTTTTTCCTAATAGCTGATGAAGCGCCCATTCACTCAAGTGGTATAGAAGTCTTGAAAAGCAGGCATTTTAACAAAATACAGCTTTTGAGGTGCACAATGTCATAAAAGAGTAGATGTCCCTGCTCCTGTAATGTGGGAGGATGGTAATATTGTGGCTGAATTTTTCTTGAAATTTTGATTGTAAGAAATATTTGGAGTATAAACACTCATTCAAGTGTGGGTGTGGTCTTTCACAGTACTGTGTTAATCTTTGCCTGGACTTATCTTTTTTCACTATTGTCCCTTTCTACTTAGTAAATTCTGTTGTAATTCTTGGCAGGCAAGGGCCCTAGGACCAGCTCACCTACCCAATTTAACCCTTTCTAGTAAGCTGTACATACAGAGTTGCTGTTAACATGACAGTGGAGAGAGTTCATACTAAAATATATGAGGTTGCTGAGCATGTCAGACTCCAAAGCCTCTACTTGCATATACTCTGACTTTAGGCCATGCAAGCAGTCTTCAAGTGGATTGACAGCTGTATTTCTTTCTGCCATCAGGTAGAAGATTGCTTGCTAGTAAATGATGCAACCAAAGCCCAGTCCAGTAGGAGAATGATAATCTCTTTGCTTGTTTAAAAAAATTAATGCTCTGAGGCAGCTTGGTCTGTGTTACACATCTTCACTAAGTGTTGCTCCATGAATTGGACTTCTTCCTTTGAGATTTACCTCCTTTGGTACATATCCTTCCTTAGATAACACAACAGTGTGTAATACTGCAACAGTTCTCACCAAATAACCTGGAAGTCTGGCCAGTTAACCAAAGCCTAAACCTTTCATAAAGCCATACACCTTGCGTGTGACCTAAACACGTAGATGTAAGGGTACATATGTGGCTGCATGAATGTAAAACTTCAGACCATCACACTGCCATTCTGAATGCAGATCTCACTCCAGTCTGTCTATTCTCCACATGGTCATTGTCAGCCTTCACTAGTTCAGGTAAGTGCCCTGTTAGGGAACCTTCCTTGTTTTTTCTTAATAACCTTGGTGTTTTGCTGTTCTATTAGATGTCAACTAGGAGGGGAAAGTGCGATTGTGGTAGGACAATTCACTACAAGAACTGTAACTCCCATTGCCTTTTCTGTTTAGGCGCAAAGCATGGTTATATAAACTGCAGTATTCGCCAGTACTTTGTATCCAAAACCTCTTGTGTTTGACTTTCATCTCAACACTTCTTTGGAGACCCAGTGCCTTAAGCACCTTGTCCAAGCTTAAGATGGCAGATTTTACCACTCCTGATGTTTTGCCTATCTCTAAGAAGTTATTCAAGAGATCTAGGCCTGACATTATGCCCGCCCAGTCAGACTCAGGCATACCTGCTGAGATTTTGGAACTTGTGTTACGCCTAGTGTCTTCTCAGATGCTCCTTTCCACGACTCAGCTCGGGGCTGGTATGGTGTCTGTTGTATAGGGTTGCCACCTTTTCAAATGGCCAAAGTGGGACATTTTTGGTGCAAACATCAGATTTTACAGGCCGACACATACCCACGGTCAGTACAAAGGTTAGAACTTAACTTTTTTGCCAAAATAAAAACTTATTCTTGTAGCATTTTAGTTGCTTATTCTGTTTCTTATAACATTTTGGTATTTTAGATACAGAATAACTGTTTTGTGCAACTATTACATAAAATATAGGAAATAATTTTGTCCTAAAATCTCAGGACATTTGCCATTTTTACAATTTTTTGTCAGGACACAACTGCCCAAAGAGGGACTGTCCCTCGCAAAGTGGGACAGGTGGTAACC